>NC_134483.1:215321980-215374480 GCF_040206685.1 Ascaphus truei
AATCTATTTCTTCCCATCATTCTGGTACAGGTTGATCTTAGTTTCATCTGTCCAAAGAATGCTTTTCCAGTACTGGGCTGGCTTTTTTAAATATTGTTTGGCAAAATTTAATCTGGCCTTTCTATTCTTGAGGCTTATGAATGGTTTGCACCTTGTGGTTAACCCTCTGTATTTGCACTCCTGAAGTCTTCTCTTTATAGTAGACTTGGATAATGATATGTCTACCTCCTGGAGAGTGTTCTTCACTTGGCTGGATGTTGTGAAGGGGGTTTTCTTTACCATGGAAAGGATCCTACGATCATCCACCACTGTTGTCTTCCGTGGATGTACAGGCCTTTTTGTGTTGCAGAACCCACAGTGCGTTCTTTTTTTCTCATAATGTATCAAACTGTTGATTTGGCCACTCCTAATGTTCCTGCTATCTCTCTGATGGATTTTCTTTTTTCTTTTGCAGCCTAAGAGTGCCCTGTTTCACTTGCATTTGGAGCTCCTTTGACCGCATGTTGTGGCTTCACAGCAACAGCTTCCAAATGCGAATGCCACACCTGGAATCAACTCCAGACCTTTTACCTGCTTAATTGATGATGAAATAACGAAGGAATAGCCCACACCTGTCCATGAAACAGCTTTTGAGTCAATTGTCCAATTACTTTTGGTCCCTTGAAAAAGAGGGAGCTGTATATTAAAGAGATGTAATTCCTAAACCCTTCCTCCAATTTTTATGTGAATACCCTCAAATTAAAGCTGATAGACTGAACTTTAAACCCATACTCATTATTTAACTGTAACTTGAATTTATTTTGGTACACAGCCGAAATAACAAAACTTGTATCAGTGTACCTAACTGTATATACACACACACACACACACACACACACACACACACACACACACACACACACACACACACACACACACACACACACACACACACACACACACACACACACACACACACACACACACACATCAAATAAAAAAAAACAACCCTCCCCAAGCCCCCAATACATATACAAATTCCCCCAAGCCCCCCAATACATATAAAAAATCCCCCAAGCCCCTCAATACATATAAAAATTCCCCCAAGCCCCCCAATACATACATAAATCCCCCCAAGCCCCCCAATACATATAAAAATTCCCCCAAGCCCCCCAATACATATAAAATTTCCCCCAAGCCCCCCAATACATATAAATTTTCCCCCAAGCCCCCCAATACATATACAATTTCCCCCAAGCCACCCAATACATATAAAATTTCCCCCAAGCCCCCCAATACATATACATTTTCCCCCAAGCCCCACAATACATATTTAAAAAAGACTTACTGTACCTTGTGGATGATAAGGCCGGGTTCTGTGGATGCCGGTAGGGGTGGGGAGGAAGGTGGATGCCGTGGAGGGAGGGGGGAGTGTGGAGCCGGATGGATGAGGCTGGGGAGGGCCGCTTCTGCAGGGGGGGCCTGCTGCAGGGGGACCTGGTCCTGCAGGTAGGGGGAGATGCTGCAGGGCGTTGCCCTGTGCTGCGGGGGGAGGGGGCATGCTGCAGGGGGGGGCGGTCCTGCAGTTAGGGGGGGTGATGCGCAGGGGGTGGCCCGGTTGTAGGGGGGGGCGATGCTGCGGAGGGGGGCGATGCTGCGGGGGGGCGATGCTGCAGGGGGGGCGATGCTACGGGGGGTGGTCTGGCTGCAGGCACCTGTCCCACGAGGCTGCTCCCGTGAGCACCGTGCCTCCTTCTCACGCTGGCTCGCCGGATGCTTAGGCCAGCTGCTGACTTCCGGCGCTGCCGATAGTGAGACCCGGCACTTTAAAAAAAACATTTTTAAACAGATTAACTGGCGCGCGGCCGGGCCCCCTTGACTCACGGGGCTCGGGATGCCAGTATCCTTTGTCCCCCCCCTCTTGGCGGCCCTGACGACCTTCATCCTGGCAGGGATAAGTACAACTTTTATTTACTACTGTGTATGTTGGCTGGGTAATGTTATATTTATAATGGGCAAATGTGCTTGGATTCACACAGCGGGAGAGCCTTTCAGAAGCAGAGACGCCTGCTGTGTTAATCCTGATCAGAATTAGTCTGGTCACTGGGATTCACAAGCATGTGGTTGCCAGCACCGTACCCTTGGCAGATTCCGTACCGACTGCGCGACCAACTCGCCACATCTGTATGCATTTAACAAAATTGTAACCCCTTAGTTGCTGAAGTAGACATGACTAGCTTACCGCTAAGGGATTCTAAGAGGTTAATATGTCCTATCATTACACTGTAATGTACATATACATATACATCTCTTTGATATAGAATGTAGAATGGAGTTTAGTGCTAAGCTATTATAATATGGTTTGCATCTTAATTCATCTGTGTAGAATTGAACCAGGAAAGCTATATATGTAGATTAGGAAATTTCAAAAATGCTATATTTTTGTGCTTCAAAAAAACTAACAATTATGGAGATTCATAAATACATAAAAAGGAATAATTCTAAGGCATCCAAATGCTTTTACTTTATCAGCAAAGAACAGCAGGGCTTAACAACTGTTTCATAAAGTTAAATTATGGAAAATATATATTATTTATTTCATTATATGTCTTACTTAGAATTATATACAGTAGTAAACAAATAGCTTATTGGTTAATACTTTTTTCAAGAATACACTTTTTTGAGAAACAGGCATTCTGGGCCAAAAATAAGCATCTCATTTTAATGAAGCATCAACTTTCCAAACAGGTTTTTATTTATCATAAAATATGTGTAGTACAGTTTCCCACACCCTATGGGAGATATGGCGGCTACTGTGTTTGTGGTGCTTTTCCTGTGGCTCACAGAAGGCCAGAAACCTCCACTCCTGGGAGATTGGGGTGTACCTGGATCGTATGGTGACAGCGCCTCCACCTGTGAGGGATCCTATCAGTGTGGGATAACCCTGTCACAGGACACAATGTAAGAAATACACACTGGTATGGTTTAACACGTTTACTGAACACATAAGAATAATAATAACAGAACCACTCATGTCTCACAGGGCCTTACCCCCCCCCCCTACACAGTGCCCCCAATCACCATGTCCACACCCCGGTGGGGTTTACCCCAAAGTACTTGGCAACTAACCACCTGGTGTCCACAGGAGCCAACCCACCCAATGTATTTGTGACAGCGCTGGCCACAAGAAGTGTTACTGTTGGTGCAATTGTAGATGGGGATTCCTGCCAGGTGCTCCAGCACCTGGTATCACTGACAGAAGAGAACAGTTTGTCCCATGCCGTCGCCGTCAAGGAATGGGTCCACCTCCACGTTGGGTGGTATCCAGCTGGAGTGTCTCACCATGATAAGAGTCTCTAGACTTGCAGTGGTGGTCCGATCCCAGACCACAGGCCAATGCAGCACTCTTTGGGCACTTGCTTCATGCTTGGCACTATCAGAGCTTAAGGTAGCGTCCCTATCTGGGGCCTTCCCTGTAGCACCACACGCTGGTAGTGATCGGGGCCTAGTTGGGACCTGAAGGGGGATAATCTGGCCTAGTCCAGCAAAGCACTTCTCCCTGGACCTTACCTATCCCCTTTCCATCCTGCTCTCGACTGACTAGCGTGGTCCAGCATGCCAAATGTATCCACTTGCCTCTCCGACAATCTAGGGACCCTATTGGCCATAATAGCCCATGTGCTGTGCAGCCCCGGGGGTTGCTGGGAATTGTAGTCCCAGCGGAGCTTTAGGAGTAATGACCACCACTCACGCTTACTACTGTGCATGAGCGAGGTGCATCAATGTGGCTGCCACAACTCTCGGAGTCACTGCGCATGCGCGAGCCTCCCTAACATGGCAGTGCCCTGCAGCGGCATTCACCGTGGGTCTCTGGTGACCTGCTTGCCCGGCATCAACCTCCCTGCACAGAGGTAAGAGGGGGGAAAGCAGAGGAACAAGTGGGACAGAGGAGAACTAGTTACATCCTCGCCCTGGTGGAGACTCCAACGTCCCCGCTTGGAACAACGTACTGTATAACCATACACATACATTTATGCAATGAAATTGCAGAGATAAGATACAACTTAACACATTGAATTGGCTTTAGATCAGGTTGTACATCTCGGTTAACATCACTATGAAAGATTTTATTTTATTGTGAGACCACTGCTGAGCCTCATTGATGCGTGCCCCAGATGAATCATAGGTTACCCGGTTGGGAGCGTGCCTAACACATTGGCTTGGGGAAGCCCATCTTCAACTCCCTCTGTGGAGTAGTGTCCATACACTTGAGGCTCAGCCTCTCTCATTGGGGGTTCTACAGTAAAGTCTCTGTAATGTCTCTATGAGGTATAAAGCATGGACTTCTGGGATCCAGAGGAGGGCTCTTGGAGCCACCGTAGGTGTCTGTGAACTGGGCCCATAAATTGGAGCTCCTTTGGGAAGTACCCCTTTATTTTGGTCTGCACTACTAGAGGGTCCTTTAAACAGATGATTTGTGGTGTCGGTTACTGTCTCTGAATTTTCTTCAGCTTCTTTTGGCTCACCGGCGATTGGTGTAGCCTCTACTTCTAGATTCTCATCCCCCACTTGTGGGATAGGCAGGAGATGATTGCGGTGCCAGACCTTTAACTGGCCATCTGTGTCTTTTCTGTGGTAGACTGGGAGGCCCGGCATCTGTGATTTGACCTCGAATACCCCGTCGCGCCAACTGTCAGCCAGTTTGTATTACTGGGGACTCCTAAATTGCGAAGGAGCACGGCATCTCCAGGATGTATATCCTGATGACAGACCTTAGGGTCATAGCGCCGTTTGTTACCAGCGTTCAGATGAGCCGATGCCTTCTCTGCTAATTGATAGGCTTGTTGCAGGCTTTCATGGAGCCGCTGGACATACTTGAAATGCGTCCTGTTGTGTACCCCGTCGGTCGATACCCTCAGACGTATGTCTACCGGAAGCCGTGCTTCTCGTCCGAACATTAAGAAGTAGGGAGTGAACCCCATAGATTCGTGGCGGGTGCACCAGAGACGCCACGTGCTTACTCCACTCATTCTTCTGCGAGCCTTTCAGGGTGCCGAGCATATCGTGGAGGGTCCGGTTGAACCTCTGCGGCAGAGTGTCTCCCTCCAGATGGTAAGGGGTAATTCGGGACTGCTCCAGTCCAGGTTTTCTGCTCCAGTCCAGGCTTTTCTGGAGCTTGTCTTCACTACTATTTTTGTCCATCTTGGTACCTGAAAGTCTAATATTTAAGGCTGTACTTCCTACAGGAAGCTACTGAGCAAGGTTCCTGTTTGAATTGCAATCATATCAGTGTTACTTTGTGTCTCCTGTCCTCTTGCCTGTGAATTCATTGATGCTGACCTCTGCCTTGAACTTGCACCTTTGCCATCTGCCTTGACCTCTCTGCATGTGACCCCAACTCCGCACCTCTGCCACCTGCCTTGATCCTCTGTCTGCAGCTGACTATTTTTACTCTAACTGGACTCTGTCCCCTGGCTCTGGTTGGTGAATATATACCCCTACCGTAGCCCTGCAGGTCCACTTCCTGATCTGAGATGAGAACCATTATTGGGGGAGATGTTAAGAGTTTGTGTGTTGGGGTCGGGGTGGGGGAATATTAATAGTGTGAGGGGAGAGATAAGTGTGGGAAGGGGGGAGATATTAAGAGTGTGAAGAGGGGGAAGATATTAAGTGTGTGTGTGTGGGAGGCAGATAATGTATGAAGAGTGTGAGGGGGAGAAGAGATACTGTATTAAGTATGTGAAGGGGGATGATATTAAAAGTGTGAGTGGGGGAGATATTAAGAGTGAGGGGGATTTATTGCAAGTGTGAGGGGGAGATATTAAGAGTGAGGGCTGATATTAAGAGTGTGAAGGGGAGGGGGATATATGAAAAATAAAGGGAGATATTAAGAGTGTGGGGGGAAGAGGAGATATGAAAATTGTGAGAGGGGAGATATTAAGAGTGTGAGGGGGAAGATATTATTCTAGTAATTTATTTTTACTGCATCGGATTGAAGCCAGGAGTCTCCGGAGCTGACATGCATTAATATACTAGTGACCAGTTTATTGGGGGTAGAGGGGGTGGGTGAAGGTATTTGACCCATGGTGGGTGTTTAGGCCTACCGGAAGGGTTGCAGGAGGAGTTAATCCCTTCATTACCATAGAAGTTACAACCGCTAAGGTAATGAAGGGGTTTACTCCTCCCGCTACCCAGCCAGTAGGCATAAACAACCACCATGGGCCAAATACAACCTACACCCACCCCTTCTACCCCCAATAAACATTAAAATTCAATACAAACACCAACACTAGCCAATAAACCCATTGATTGTTACTGTGGTAAACCATGCCCACAATATGGGTATGGAGTGCCACAATGGCAATGAATGGGCAACCTAAAAAAAAACAAGCACCAAATATAATACATCACAATTACATAAAAACAAGAATTTGCCGATAAACCCATTGATTGTCACTGTGGTAAACCGTGCCCACAATGTGGGCATGGATTGTCACAATGGCAATGAATGGCAACCTAAAGAAAAAACCACAACAAAAAATACAATACATTACAATTAAATAAAAACAAGCATTTGCTAAAAAAATGCATTTCTTGTCACCGTGATTATCTATTCACAGATTAGGGCATTGATAAACACATTGGCAGTCAATGGGCATCTTAAAAAAATGCAATTAAATAAAATACAATCAATGTGTTTCTTACCTTTGCCGGATTCACTCTCATCATCCTACTGTGGCACCAACTCTTGACGCACAATGCCATGCTCAACAGCCTAATGCGCAGAACTCCATGATCATCCGTTGATTGAAGAAACGTCTCTGGTAAATTGTTCCTTTCTTTTCATCTTTCTTCTCTTCATTGTAATCCAAAGGGTCCAGGAGATGTTGGCCTGTGACATCATATTTGGTTGACACATGGTACACCCCCAATCCTATTGGTTGGTGTACCATGTGACAGCTTCCATTTTTTTAAAGGATCTGACGTCATCTTAAAGGGAGGCAAGCCAGCCAATCAGGTAGTATATGCTTTCCTCCCTTTAAGATGACATCAATTCTGCAAAATGGGTGGGAAGCGGGAGGGGTTAACCCCTTCATTACCATAGCATTTCATCTTACCTTTGTAAGTTGAGTCTGCAGACTATGTCCTTTCATACATATAGTAACCAACAGGGAGTACATGTTAATCCAATTTTCATTGGACCAACATGTCCAGTAATGGATGTCAAAATGTTCACAACGGGTGTTTCATATATCTGTTATTGAAGAAATACATTAACATATATTCCATACCGTGTATGTAAGGGGGATAGGAAATAAAAGGATGGAGGGCACAAGTATGTAAAAATACTAGCTCCAAATATTGGGTATTGGGAACATTAATACTACCTACAGACAGTATAATATATTTGTCAGGCAAATGCACAATACAGCTTAAGGAGACATGAGAGGGAATGTGTTACAGAACCAATTTAATAGCAATATGTCTAAATATAGTACTTCAAAAGCACTGTAACAACTGTATGTGTGGTTATATTTTGACAAATATTATTCATGTTATTCTAAAACTTGAAGCCGGCGGCGCGATTCACTAAGGCCCTCAGCCCATTTTATATCGGACGTGCCCAAAACTGGCTTATCGTGCATGCAATGTATTTTCCCCCTGCTATCGCACATAAAGTTCCCGTACGCTAGCTGATTGAAAAAAAGCCGCTTGTAACATTTGCATGGAGATTTTCTATCTCCATGCAAGGCTGTTACAGGCGATCGTACAATAAATAAATACATTTTAATTATAGTGTACATGAGCAGGGGGTCTCCCGAGCTGAACCGCATTGGTTTCAGGTCCGAGGACCCCCTACTTCAGGAGGTACAGGCCCCGTTATGGGGTGCCGGTATCCCCTCCAGAATTTCAATGTCCCGGTCACGTGACGCGGACGCTTCAAAGTGCAGGGGATACCGGCACCCCATAATGGGGCCTGTATCTCTTGAAGTAGGGGGTCCTCGGACCTGAAATTAACGCGGGTCAGCTCCGGAGACCCCCTGCACATCTACACTATAATTAAAATGTATATTAAAAAAAGAATTATCAAACATCAATACACGACCCCCCTCCCGCCCTCCTCCCGAACACATACAGTACAATAATATGCAAAATAACTATTATCCAGATATGGATAATAGATTATTTTCCCATTAATAAATACTGCATTAGCATACCTAAATAAAGTCAATAAAAACAGCAGCCAGCTAATCCAATGAATACAAGCAGTAACAACATCAAAAATTAATTAATTAAACCATTAACCAATGAAACTAATTAATTCCTAAACCAACTGAAAATGAATAGTAACACTAACCAATCAAACCAATTAATTACAACAACATTAATGAATGTAACATTAAAAGACAAATAAATACATTCAAACAATCTCTGAAAGAACCATAAAACGCATTAGCCAACATCATACAACATTAACTACAAACGAACACCAATCGCAAACATTTTATTACATTAAGCAGGAAAAATACAAACAATTACATCCACATAAGAAACTGACATTAAAAAAACCAACAGCAATACCAAGCCACAAATGCCCCCCAAATATTGTAATAATAATGTATTAATCTGTACCCTAAAGTGGTACAGATTAATATATTATCAGTCAATGTGCCTCCCCCAAAAAATCAACAATCACATCCAATGAAAAAACCTGTAAAAAAAGATATTTACAAACATTCTATATATTACTTACCATTAGAAGCAGTGGCCCTCCGACTCCCGGGGAAACAGGAAGCTCACGTACCTTGAAGGCCTCCAACAGCATCCGATGCCATCCGCCATGCAGATTCGGATCAGGTACCCCAATCTTCTTTTTTCTTTCTTTAATCACATTCTTCTATCTTCATCTGTAACCATTTCTTGTTCTTCTTTATCTTCTTTCTTCATCTGTTAATCCAAAATACCCCATGTTAAATCCCAGCCGATGCTGTCTCGTCGGCTTCTTGGGCTCAAATGAGGCGTCACGGCCTTAAATATGGCTTGTGACGTCACATTTAGCCTCAAAATGGTTAACAGCCACCTGATTGGCTGTTCAAACCATGTTCCGACTTTAAAAAATTTTTTTTACATGACGTCACTTAAAGGGAATGATGCCAGCCAATCAGAATGGCTGTGCTTCATTTGCCTTTAAGATGACGTCACGAAGCCGGCGTCACATGGTATTTCAGCCAATCAGATTTTGGGAACCAATTCCACACTCTGATTGGCTGAAATACCATGTGAAGCCGGCCATCTTGGATTTCGTGAAGAAGCTGACGAGACAGCATCGGCTGGGATTTAACATTAGCAACACAAGTTTTAATTCAGCTTTTATTACAACATACAGTATGGATGCGAATAAAGTACGAGACATTGTACGAAAGCACTGGCATGTGGTCCAGAAGGACCCAATCCTAAAAGGACATATTCCAGATATACCTAGAGTAATATTCAGGAAAGCACAGTCTATTAAAGCTAAATTAGCGCCAAGTACATTTGGGAGAACCAAAACAATAAACGAGAATCAGTGGTTACTCCCCCCCCCCGGTAGGCTTCTTTGGATGCCAAGATTGCATGCCTGTAAACAAGCAGCAAAGGGGGAGAGAGCAGCCTTTAGCTCAAACACCACAAAAAAGGCTTTTAAAATTAAACAAATGATAAATTGCCGAACTGAATATGTTGTCTACCTGCTTGCTTGCCCTTGTGGACTCCAGTACGTGGGCCGCACGTCAAGACCTCTTAGGGTCCGAATACTGGAGCACTTGGGCAACATACGCAGGCAGGTGATGACACACAACGTATCTAGGCATTTCAGCCTGTGCCATGGAGGAAACCCTGAAGGCTTAAGCTACAAGGGGATCGAGAGAGTGGACCCACATTGGAGAGGTGGGGATAGACTCCTGAAACTCTGCCAACGCGAGACATACTGGATTTACAAATTAAAGACCTTAACCCCGAAAGGTCTGAACATCGACATAGACCTCGGGGCCTTTATCTAGCTGCTAGTATGTCTCGCTGGGCACAGAATACTTGTGATACATTCACTTCTTTAGCAGGTTTTTTTGGGTCACTTTGTGCTATCGTATGAGTTTAAATTTTAAAAAAGCATCAGATATTTCTATTAGAACGAAGTTAAGTATGACTGTGAACCATTCTGACCCATACTATTACTGACTCTGTTTTGTCATGATCTTTTTCAGATGACACCTATCATCAGAACCAACAATAAGAGTTTTTTTTACCACATCTATGTTCAGATTTTAAAAAAGATTTTTAAAAATGTATTAAAGAGTTATTGTTTTGAGTGTTAATAAATAGCACTAAGTTTATAAAAATGTTTTAGCAATGTTCAGAATTTTAAGCAAGAAATTCCATTATGTACCATGATTTGTATGCCATTAGAGTTTTTGATTTATATATGTTGAAAGTTGTATATTTATTTAATATTTTTATATTTCTTTGTAACTGTCACCTTGAAATATCCATTTGTAATCTATAGTTTAATCAAGTAACTTTTTAAACCCTTGCATCCCATTGGGGTTTATATAGCAAAGTATTTTTAGAGTTAAATACTTTTAGAGTTAAAGACTCGTTTACATGACCACCGAATTAATTTTGTTAATAACTCATGTTTTATTGTTATCATAATTATGCTAGCAGACCAAGAAAGTATTAAGTGATTCAATTTGGTACGAGTACAAGCGCGATCTTTGAGCGCTCTCCGTTTTTATCACACAACCATTGAGAAGACCGAATGGACTTATGACACAGCAAGAAGGGAGGAACTCAGGGACAGGATCGGGTTGGCTGACGTTTCCCTACATATAGCTATGACCCCAGCCATACCTTTCTACGGAGCCTGAGGAAGCCCAAAAAGGGCGAAACGCGTTGCTACAATCCCTGAGTACTTTTTTACCACATCAGCCACCGTCAGGAGCAGGAAATAGGAGCGCAGCACAGCACCCGGATGCGGAGAGTTAGCTGCGCACTTAAGTATCCTGCCCAAACTTTTCCTGAAAGACTGGCTGTTTTCACGATCACCCAGCTCTTATGTCATTTTGACTAAGTGCTTTTTTAAATGTTTTTGTCGGGGTTCTGTTTATTGATTGTATTATTAAAGATCACAATCACTTTACCCGTGTCCCACTGTGTTAACAAGGCACTCTGATTGACTTCCACACTCAGCTGAAGGTTTGGCTTTGGAGTTCCACAGAGGGGAGAAGAGATACCAACTTCAGTATATACTAACACATGGCCGTGTGAGTTTTCTTATAATTATTTATGGTTATATTCCAACCTACCTCTGCCCCTTCATTTTTTTCCCACTATTCAGTGTGAAAGACAGGAGGAGTGCATGACAGCCCTGCAGTGAAGTGCCATCAAAGACACTTCCCTCCAGAGGACACTCACACTTGCCCGTGTGAGTGGATGCAGCATTTCTCTGCGTTTTGATTTAATATAACCGTCTACCTCAGTAATTATATACTTAATCTATCTTGTCCCTCACATATTTGTTTTTTACTCTATTTTACTTTGAGGACAACACCACAAGCTATCCCTGCAGAAAAAACTAGAGAAGCCTTCCTTTGGACCAGAGGAGAAGAAACGATCGTACGGAGAGAACATAGAAGAGAGAGAAGCACAAGTAAAGATACCTTGATGTGAAAGCATTTACACAAGGCCGTGTAAGTGTTTATGATATTTTATACTTCATTATACACAATAGTCAATAACCATTACAGTGTTTTAAAACCACTGTATAGTCCCTCAACCTGTGCTCCCCCTGTTTTTCTTGTTTACCCGTGGAGACCACACAGGGACACCCACTGGTCTATGTTATCAATCCTGTGTTAAAATAAACAATTAATGGCTTTATGTGAGTGTACAGGGGGTTGGTTATGTATTGGTGCTTATTACATATTGTAATGTTTATTGGGGAAAGAGGGGGTGAGTGAAAGGCCAAGTACCCCCTTCACTCAATAAAGCTGCTGTTGTCCCTTAACCCCTTAATTGCCTTAGCGGTTAGCCGCTAAGGTAATGAAGTTGCCTGTAAATGTGTTGCCTGAAGTTGCCTGTAATTCTCATTGGAAATTTACAGTAATCAGTGCTAGCACTAATTCTAAACTTACTGAACATACAGTATGTTAACATAATACATCACATTGTGACGCACTTACAAAATGTCCTACAATAAAACGTGGGCAACAAACAAATAATATTATAGATAAACAATTAATTATTTCCTCTTTCTTCCTGAAGGAAGAGCAGGCTGATTAGGCCCCTTTGATGTAGTCACCCCTATCTTAATGAATCTTGGGGCACTGGTGTAGTTGGTGGAAGAGTGGATGTTATAAACGATACACCAGATTGTTCACAATTTATCGTTTGAGGCAGCTGGTGTCGACAGGGCCACCGACAGGGGGGACAATAGACACAACTGTCCCGGGCCAGTGAGTCGGGAGGCCCGGGCAACCTGCTGCCGACCCTAATATGTGCCAGATCCACAGAGCTCCCTGCCAGAGAGGCCTGCAGAGGTGCCTGTAAGAGGAGAAACATAACTAACACCCCCTTCCAGGCATATAAGTACTTCCCCTTTCCCATAATTATCCTTTCCCCAGGCCCATAACAACCCACCCCATAATTGGGGCCATCATACAGTAAGGTATTAAAGGAAAGTGATGGGAGGGAGAGGGAAGGGGGGGGGGGAGGAGAAAAAAAGAGGGGTAGAGAGAGAGGGGGTAGGATTTTTTTTTAGTATTTGCTGCTTAATTGTGTCACTTTCCTCTACAAATTTACTGTACTAGATTATGAGCAAACATTTCTTAAATTTGTAGTGCAGAAGATTTTTCCCTCAGAATGATAGAAGTAGATTTTCTTTGTTTTGATATTCTTAACATCATTTCCAATTTAGGCCCCAAATCAAATCCAAAAATAGCATAACAACGCATATAACAATGTAGTGCTATCTACTTGCATTATTGTTCTAGAGAAGCAATAGTTTATTTATGCAAATATGGCAGCAAAAAAAATCTTTATAACTCTCAACCAACCTACTGAAACAAACTATGCAGCTTTAACACTACATGCCAGAAACTGTCATAACAGAATCTCGTATTGATAGTACATTGTCAGTTGTTGTTACATCTAGGAGACTAGGGAATGAGTCTGAAAGGAGGTGGCTTCTGCTGCTGATTTATTATTGCTGAACCTTTTTGACTGCCTGACGTCTTTCTGGTACATCATGATGGGACATATGCATAAAATCTCCAAGGAAAAGCCGGTGCATGTTTTTTTCCAAAGGAATAATTATAAGATTAGTGGCCACTTTTTGAAAGTATGCAGTGTTTGCTAATTAGGAATGAACATGTAGCTCAACTAATTGAGATGCTTAAAACTAATTCAGCTCTCAAAGGTCAGGTGTCTGTTGATTTCCCCTAGAACATTTTAATGAATCTAATGGAAAATGTGTGAAGCAAGTAAAGTGAATAAAACAAGAGGCCCCTGGAAAGTACCGAAAGTCTTTGATTTAGACTTCTTGTTAAGGTTTAGAGTAAATAGATTGGAGAAACCTCTGGGACTGAGTGGGATCCTCAAGCAATTTGTCTCCGAGTTAATCGCCGATGACAGATTTCTCGAAAGCAAGAATACATTTGAAATCTCTTGTTATCAGTTACAAATACAAATGAAGTAGCTGGCATGTCAACCTGATGTAGAACATGACAGTTAGTAAAAACAAATACTTTAAAAGTATTTCGTTTTATTTCTTTGTAATGTGATTTGACCATTAATTCCTTGTTAAAAAAAGACAAAAATAATTGTTGATGTGCAAATCTTTCTGTTGTTTTGGAGATTGGTTTCAGAAGCTGTCAACAAGCATTTGAAATTAACAATAAATCAAAGTGTCCATTACTAGAGTAGGTCACTATAGCTCACTTTAGATTAGGAAAAAGATTGTTTTAACGGTTTTTGACAGAATTAATACATTCAACACATTTTATGTACAAAGCAATTATACTCCCAAATTTGTACTATGCACTAGGACTTCTTACAGTATGTCCCATTGCTCATGTTGTACAGTATAGCTTCATTTGTCATATAAAGCATTATTGGGAATTACTTCCATATTAGAAATAAATTGAGGGCCATACAGTATATCTCATATAAGGGTAATAATGGTAATAACCTAATGTTGCTTTCCCCACCCCAAGAATATTTTTATTACAGAAATTCATATACATCTTTATTGTACAACATGCTATTTCCAATGATTCGTCACATTTAAGGCACCACACCTCCCTCCCTTGATGTAGAGCATCTACTATTGACGTACTATAGTGTTTATATTTTATACAATTCCATCTACATCTCTTGTTCATCACATGACATAATTACTAAAACACAGTACTAATCCTGTTTATGTCATTAACAGCATCACATTGGTTTAATCCCCCTCCCATTTTCTTCTTTTACTTATAAACAGCTTTTAACAATAAATCCATCAAACCTTTAAAGTCAATCTGCACAGTCTATATAATTTTTAGTTCAAGGTTACCCTGTTTAGTTTTTATATATATTGTGACATAGTCCAAAGATGTTAGGCAGCTTTCGCCCCGTTTTAGGTCAGAAAGTGCAGAAATAGTTAAAAATGATCCATTCCACAGCTTCACATTAACTCAGGCTGCTGGATGGAAAATCCAGACCACAGTTTTTAATGTGTCTAGTTCTCCCTCACCTGCTCTTCTAATCACTTGCACAGGTATTTAGAGCAGAGAGGTTTGCTTTTCACTCTCGCTCCTTAGAGCCTGGGGGCTGGGGGTGTCGCTGCTCCCCGAAATCCAATTCGGGGTGGACGGCCCCTTCAAGTATCACAGTACCAGAGGATTTGCCTGGACACTTGGGACCGAGTTCTCACCACGAACAGATAAGACAAACAAATCTTTATTGCTGTATCTAAAAGACTATGCTTTATCTAGAGACCCTAAATGAGAGGGCCTTCTTTTAAACTGGGGAACCAGGTTAGTTGGCCCAGCAGCAGTTAGAGGCTGATTCTGATGTGTAGTTAGATCCCTGAATGGGATAGGATTTGGTTTATTTGATTTATTTTGGTTCTGAAAAGTGACTGTGTGAAATGCTATAACACTGATATGAGTAAACCGCTGAAGGTTAAATGTCTGAGTGCCTCCTGCCTACACATGTTAAAGCTGCAGTACCTTACTTGTATGAAAATAAAGCAGGCAGAAGCCTGAGTTAAGCAACGTAATACTTTGCATGTTCCTGTTTGTTGTATAAATAACCCTAGAAGACTGTGTCGGGAAGAACCCAGACAGACGTCAGCGCTACAAAAGAGGGGCGTTTGTCACATATGGTGGAGAATGCGGGTCGACACTAAAAAGTCTGTGGGTTTGCAAATAAATGTGGGGGTTTAAAATGGCCGCCCAGCTGAACTAAAGTACAGATGCTATGAGTGAAGTCTGTCCCACTGTGTATATCAGTTGTGCTTCTAGCATACACAGAGAATGTGCGAAGTGTGGATGCAATAGCACCCTGAACCCAAACAGAAAACCAAAATGTTTTGCTGAAGAAAAAAATTGCATCTAGCAAGTGCTGTTTGTAAAGCTAATGCCTTTTGCTGAAGTGAGTGAATTTGCAGCTAGCAAGTGCTGTATGTAAGTTGCTGAAGTGAGTGAAATTGCACCTAGCAAATTGTCCCTGCCGGGTTTCTAAAATGGCCGACGTGAAATGTTTGTTTTGTAATGTACATAATCATGAAAAACAGTGTCCCTTCAGGCCATACGATGATGATGATGACGACTCGTATGTGGCCCCTGGAGGAGAGCCGTACCCACAGATGAATTTAGTATGCTGGGCCTGTCGTGAAGTAAGTCACATGGAAGATGTGTGCCTCAAAATTTTCAAAGACAAACAGCTGCAAAAGCAAGCAACGCCCTGTGAGTGCAAGCAAAATGTGGAAGCTACCAGTGAGTGTGTGCCCAGTACCACTGATATCTCTGGAGCTAATAAAGCAAAGAGAAAGAAGAAGAAAAAGAAAACTGTTCCTCAAGTTACAGGGAATTGACCGAGCCACTTGAACCTGCGCTGTCAGGACATGCGTCAGAAAGGCGCCGAGATGTGCTGCACGCCGGAGTGACCGGCAGAATTTTCACGGGAACAGTGGCAAAGGAAAAGGAGGAGCAAAGGGAAGCTGAATCCTTGATCCAGGATAAAGAGGCTTTGGTTTCTGCACTCCAAGCTACCCGCCATGATTATGAAGTCCTGCGGCAGGGATTGATGAAGGAGCGAGAATGTTGGAAGAAGAAGCAAGTAGCTAACAATAAGGAGCAAGAAGCGAACACCGAGTTACAGAGGTGTATACTCCCAGCTTTACAAGAGCACGAGGCTTTGAAGAAAACAGAGTCTCTCTTACAGAGTGAGCTGGAAGAGGTGACGACTAGGCTGGAAAAGGCCAACACCGTGATTGCTATCCTAAAACAGAAATACGGGTAAGCTCTACAAGAGGTTCACGCGCTCAGCACAGAGGTGCAAAACTCACGCCTGGAGGGCCACGGTCTGAACACAGAGCTGGGAATATTGAAAGAAACCTGTGAGAATGCCCTGAGTAATTTAGAGACTGTAAAGAGAGAGAATGTAATTCTGACACAGAAAAATTCAGACTTGACTGACCAGATCAGTGATAGTGATAAGAAGCTTCACCAAGCAGGAAAAGTGGAGAAGCAATTGATCCAGGAAAAGTTAGAAATGCAAGAAGAGCTACAGAAGCAGATGGCTGAGCGTGAGATACAGTGCGCCGAAAGGGAGGAGGTGTCCGTCCGCCAGGTGGTCTGCCTGACATTGCGCTATGAAAGCGAGATGGCCGATATCCACAAGCAGCTGGACCACACGGCAAATGAGGGGGCCCGGCTGCAGCTGGAGCTGGACAAGACCCGAGAGGAGAACCTGCAGCTGCAGGTCAAGAATAGAGAAAAGGAAACAGAGTTAAATCTTGCTCTGAAACAGATGACAGACATGGAATCGCGACTCAACTCCAAAGAAGTTGAATTAGCAGCCGCACTGAGTGGAAAAAGAAATACAGAAGGACAGCAACAAAGACGCTACCAGGACATGAGAGAAGCTGCTAAAGTGGTTCAGTCGGGCTATCAATCCTACCTCCTAACCAAGCAAGCTGTACGTTCCTATACGTGTATCTTCAATGCTGTTGCAATATTACGATTTGCTATAAAGATGAAGTTGGAGAAAGAGATTCCAAGGCTAAAAGAGACACGGTCACAAAAGGAGACCAGGGAAAGTAAACTCAATGCCCTCACTGATAACAAAGGGGAAGGAGAAAGAATTGACTTTGATTGTGCTGCATTTATTTCAGAACAGATAGGCACCCTCCTGAGAATTAATACAGAAAGGATGGGGGAGCACAGTTGTGGGAAACAGGCAGTGTAATGAGTCTAGTAATAGAGCGGTTATACCCTGAGCGAACGTAATAGCTCAGGTGGCAGATGACCAATTGAAAGGGCGAATATACATAAATATGTATATGTGGGTGAGAAGGTAAAAAATTGTAATATATAACTTACACGGCCTTGTGTAAGCTCAGTCTCATCAAGGTTTCTTTGGGGATCCCGTGCTCTTGCAATGATCCTTTTTCTCTCCGCGATGTGAGTTCTTCTTCTTGATGTATGTCCTTATTGCTTCGTGGTTCAGTGTTTCCACTCCAGGAGGATTTCCTCTCATATAAACAAAAGAGAGGATATGGTTAAGGCATATGTGTATAGAGGCGTCAATGGGGGGGGAGGATAGGGTATTGATAAACCACTAAAATAGATTTGTATGATCTAACACTCACACGGGCCAATGTGAGTGTGGTCCTATCTTGGTGTCTTGTTCCTGCCCTTTTAGGGATATTACCCAATTGGTAGCAGGTGGTGATGAAGGGGTGGGGACAATGATAAAAGGTATAATATCACAATACTCACACGGGCCAGTGTGAGTACACACTCCTAGCGGTTTCTTTATACTTCTATTCCTGGTGTGACTGACGCTGAAGATAGCTGGTAACATATACAAATGACACTATGGTCTGGAGGCTAAAAACTAATTTTAATAAAAAACAAAAAAATAATATAAAAACAGAAACCAAAGGCTTCTGTGGGGAAGTAAAAGCAATAGAATATTGGGAGATGTAACCACATACCAAGAATTAAGGAACGATCCCACTAATATTCATAAACAGGAACTGGACAAGATTTTAGAAAAAGGAAAACATTTAGGAATCCTCAGTGATAAAGAATGGGGTTATTTACACCAGGAGAAACCCATCCTACCGGTATTTTACTTCCTGCCTAAAATACACAAGTGCATGGAGAAGCCACCTGGTAGACCCATAATATCGGGCATTGGGTCCTTATCACAAAACCTGTCAGAATACCTAGATTTCTACTTACAGAAGTATGCAACCAGAGGGAGATCATATCTTAAAGATACCACTCAAGTTATAAATCTCCTTAAAGATATTAGTTGGCAGGAAGACTTCACATTAGCTACCTGCGATGTGAAGTCACTGTACACATGCATCAAACACACAGATGGCCTTAAAGCAGTGGAAAACGCCATCAGTCAAGACATTAGCATCCCAGAAGAACAGCGCAGTTTCATTATCGACAGAATTAATTTTATTTTAACGCACAATGTTTTTTGGTTTAATGGTCTGTTCTACCTTCAGATGTGCGGAACCGCGATGGGGACCAGGTTTGCGCCCAGTTACGCAAATATCTTTCTAGCGGACTGGGAGGAAGCCAATATTTGGTCCAATAATCCCTTCAGCGCAAACCTGGTCTCATGGCATCGCTATATAGACGACGTACTGTTTATATGGAAGGGGGACGATTTAAAACTGAGGGATTTCATTAACCACATCAACCAAAACAGTATCAATCTTGAGTTCACATCTGAGCAGAGCAAGGTAAACATCAACTACCTAGACCTCACTATATACATAGAAAATTTAGAAATTAAAACAAAAACATTCTTTAAGCCAACAGACGCTAATAACTTTTTAATGACCACCAGTTGCCACCACCCGAAGTGGCTAGAAAATATACCATTTGGTCAGTTTCGGAGAGTACGGAGAAACTGCACTGATGACAGCACCTTTAGGGACCAAGCAGTTATATTGAAGGATAGATTTCTTGAAAGAGGTTACCCTTCAGAACTCATTGAATCAGCAGTAGATAAAACCAAAGCACTATCACGTAGTGACATGCTGATCTCAAAGGAAAAACAAGGCAACACAGAATTCCAAACCCCATTCATTACCACCTATAATTCAGACGCAATGAAAATTCAAAAAATTATCAAAAGACATTGGCATGTGGTACAACAAGACCCCATTCTCAAAGACTATATCCCCAATGTCCCAAGAGTCATATTTAGAAAGGCCCCGTGCATTAAATCACAATTAGCACCTAGTGTCTTCAAAAAAGAGGAACCTAAAATTCAAACCTGGTTACCTCCAGTTAAAGGCTTTCACAGCTGCTTTAACTGCAAAGCATGCAAACAAGCAGCAAAGGGCAATAAAATAGAATTCATGTCTAATGTAACAAAAGAAACTTTCAAGATCAAGCAAAATCTAAACTGCCGCACAGATCACATTGTCTATCTATTGTCCTGCCCATGTGGACTCCAGTACATGGGCCGCACCTCAAGACCCCTACGAGTCCGCGTGCTGGAACACATGGGGAACATAAAAAGGCGGCTAATGACACACAGTGTCTCCAAGCACTTTAGCGAATTCCATGAGGGCAACCCAAACCTTCTGACGTATAAGGGAATAGAGAGGGTTGACGTCAACTGGAGAGGTGGGGACAGGCTGCGTAAACTATGCCAACGAGAAACCTTCTGGATATACAAATTAAAGACACTAACACCCAGAGGACTCAATATTGATATAGATCTGGGGTCATTCATGTGAGCACTTAATACCCCAGACTATGGCCCATCAACTCTACCCATGGATATTATATATGTTTAACATAGGGCAATTACTAACCTGCTTCTTCTCTTCTAACTACAGATACATCCTGCCAAGGCTCTGCATTTTTCTCCATCATTAGTATTGGACTTGTTTATTCACGTTCATTTATTAGGATTACATTTTTGGTTCGTACACTTTATCTCTGATTTCATTGCATTCGTAATTCCATACAGAGATACTTTTTTACTCATTATTCGCTTATATTTTTAAGACACTATATATTTTTTAGACACTTTAACTTATAATTTTCTTTACACATATTATTTTACGTTATTTTTTACGTATCATCTGTTGAATGTATTATCACCTTCACCTGCCCTTTTCGGCAGTGTTATTACACTTTATTAGACTACACTCAGGGCACGTAAATTCAATTGCTATATTCACCTCCTTAGGATAATAAGTCAGTAGGATATTCACATTTTCACTTTAACATTATTTATCTATCACCTCAATTATCTTCACTAACAACCATTAAGTATTTAAATTACCTTTTCACTAACAACACTATTCATTTGTATCATGTTTAAATTAACACAAGATTAGACCATTTCTATCATCACTTTTTATTGGAATAATCTAGCAATACAGTATAATACACATTTTTTACCATTTCATTTTTATCTTTATCAATAATAGAAGACACAAAGTTCTCTACATATATGCAATTTTATTTGGCACATAAAAATGAATACACTTTTAACTTGCAGCCTTTGGAGGCATAATCAATATCTTTCTAATTTTATTTGGCACATAAAAATGAATACACTTTTAACTTGCAGCCCTCGGAGGCATAATCAATATCTTCCATGCCATTTTTGCATGCTACCAACCTTTATTAGGTTGGAACTCACACCCGGTCACAACAAGGGAATCATTAGAGACTTTGAAAAAACGCGCAGCAGGCATAAGACTGCGCGCGCACCTTCAGCCCTTCAAAATCAAGGAACTTTATTGAGACTCAATCATGGACACCAAAAAGGCCATTATAAGGGTGTACGGCAGCATTGCCTATGCCAGGTTGCACACGCTACCTTTCAATGCTGAAAACTTTATTAGAAGACTAAATTTCACACACGCGCGAGCCAACAGAGGATGGGATGCGCGCGCAACTTTTAAAGATGGCGACGTCCCGTCGCAGCAGAGAAACGGTAATGAGACCGCACCGCGATCAGGATTGGCTAATCCATGTATAAAAGACACGGGGAACAGCCGGTCCTTATCTACAGAGCCTGAGGAAGTCCAGTTCCGGACGAAACGCGTTGCTCTTTTTTCATCTGGGACACTTCACAGCACACCACAGAGGAGGCAGAGGTGCAGTTGTAGCTCCCCATCCGGACGCGGAAGGCGAGATCCCCTACCACTATACACCGCACTGCCCCCCTTTGCTTTTACTTCCCCACAGAAGCCTTTGGTTTCTGTTTTTATATTATTTTTTTGTTTTTTATTAAAATTAGTTTTTAGCCTCCAGACCATAGTGTCATTTGTATATGTTACCAGCTATCTTCAGCGTCAGTCACACCAGGAATAGAAGTATAAAGAAACCGCTAGGAGTGTGTACTCACACTGGCCCATGTGAGTATTGTGATATTATATCTTTTATCATTGTCCCCACCCCTTCATCACCACCTGCTACCAATTGGGTAATATCCCTAAAAGGGCAGGAACAAGACACCAAGATAGGACCACACTCACATTGGCCCGTGTGAGTGTTAGATCATACAAATCTATTTTAGTGGTTTATCAATACCCTATCCTCCCCCCCATTGATGCCTCTATACACATATGCCTTAACCATATCCTCTCTTTTGTTTATATGAGAGGAAATCCTCCTGGAGTGGAAACACTGAACCACGAAGCAATAAGGACATACATCAAGAAGAAGAACTCACATCGCGGAGAGAAAAAGGATCATTGCAAGAGCACGGGATCCCCAAAGAAACCTTGATGAGACTGAGCTTACACAAGGCCGTGTAAGTTATATATTACAATTTTTTACCTTCTCACCCACATATACATATTTATGTATATTCGCCCTTTCAATTGGTCATCTGCCACCTGAGCTATTACGTTCGCTCAGGGTATAACCGCTCTATTACTAGACTCATTACACTGCCTGTTTCCCACAACTGTGCTCCCCCATCCTTTCTGTATTCATTGCTTACAAGGGTCCTGGATAGATCCTGCTGGGGTTCCGAGTCACAGGAGGACATCACTTGAAAATCACACTCAGGCAGTATCATACTCCGCTTTTTTATATTTCAGCTTATCTGACCTAGCTCTACAGAGATAGCGCCCGGGTACCCCCTCCAACACCCTCCTGAGAATACTGAGAATATACTCCCTGATCTGGGATTCAAAAATCCAGATCCTCAATTTCATGTATGTTGTCCAGATGATTATCAAACTAGTGAACACACCCAGGCCACCACAGAAGATGTTTTAGCCAAGTGGGTGGCAGTTCCTGAAAACACAAACTTGTTGACAGATCCTGATGACGTTGTTAATATGGACTACGTTTGTACAGAGGCAACTAGGTTTCCAAAACCCAAAGGCCTGCTAAGGGCCTCAAAAGGGAACTCTGGACCACAATGGGGAGCCAAGGAGAATCCGGTCCGAGTGTCTCGTCAGTGGCTGAAGAAACAGTCCAGTCATTTGCAAGCTGCAGTGGGTGTTGAAATAAAGTTAGAGGATGTAATGGACTGGAAGTCAAAGAAAAAAAAATGTTTGGGGAACTGACCGATATTTTTTTTATTACACCTGTGGACTATGTCACGGACACTTAACTTTGCAAATAAGCTAGTGTAGTTATGCTATATTAGGCCTCTAGAATAAGAATTTTGTAACTATTGCAATGTTATATTGGTTCTCTGTGTTGAAAATGTAGGTAAAACTACAAATTAATATACAGGGTTGATGGCCTTTAAGATTACAAGACTGTAGTATAAGAAAAAAAAAATATTGGTAGCTTACAATATAGAAAAAATGCCCTTTTCGGTTGGTAAATATAGAATGAGGTTCATATTATTGTCAGGGTTCTGCTCGCCACAAACCAGGGTCGGACCGCGAGGCTGAGGTGGGGTTGTAAAAGCACCGACCTGAGACCGCGCAGGCTGATCCGGATTGCGCAGTTCGTAGTCATATGTCGCAGGATCAGGATTGGAGAAGACAGCGTCGTCGTTGTAGAAGCCAGGGTCAGGACAGGAGACATCAGGATAAACATTGTTCAGGCAAGAGTTCGGCAACAGGTAGTCAGGAGAGCCCCGCTTCAGCTTAGGAGCGCGGGGTTGGCCTCTGCGCGAACGGCGACCATGGCCCATGGTACTGGTCACAGGAGATGGTAGGCAGACCAGAGTAGCACACCACTTTGCTGCACGGGTGCACCAGTGCTACAGCGCAAGAGTCCTGAGCGGGCTAGGGAATCCTCTGTCTCAGCGCAGGAACCAGGACACAGCCTCTCTAGATTAGGGAAAGAGTAGGCCCCAGGAACCAGGAAGCTGAAGATACACAGGGAAACCTCCGCTTCAGTGCAGGAATCCAGGAGACTGAAGGACACAGGGACGAAACCTCCGCTTCAGTGCAGGAATCCAGGAGGCTGAAGGACGCAGGGACGAAACCTCTGCTTCAGCACAGGAGAACAGGAGTGGACCGCTGCGTGAATATAGCAGCCGGTCACAGGAAACAAGGAGCTGAAGTGAACAAGAAGAGTACTCAGCTACAACACAGGAGACTGGAGCAGACCGCTGCGTGAATATAGCAGCCGGCCTTAGGAAACCTGGAGCTGCAGACAACAAGGAGAATACTCCGCTTCAGCATGAGAGACAGGAACAAGCGAGGGCTTGTGGCAGAACAGATAGTGACATCCAGGAAGGACTATGCTCGGCAGGGAGCATTATGGGAAGACAGTACTTAAAGGCCAGCGGGCCAATCCCCGGAGGGGGGTGTGAAGGTACTGCTCCAATGAGTGAATGCAAGTCTAGGTTGCAGTGATAGGCTGCACAGCTGCAATAGATACCAGAGGGAGTGTGTATTGCTTTGGTGAGTGAATCCAGGCTGCAGCAAACATCAGGAGAGGTGCTCCAGGACTGCACAAGTCTGCAAGGTAAGGCAACCAGTAAACCGCGGAGCGGATTCCTTACAGTACCCCCCCCTTCACGCGAGACCTCCGGGCGAACATGAGCACACATAGAGTTGGGGAACCGGGAATTGTTGCTGAACCGTCTAGGATTGGGGGTAGAGTCGTTGTCCAGAGACTCGTGGTTACTCCTTAGTGTACCCCCACCCCACGGTGAAAACTGCGGCCAGACAGGACCATCCATGGGTCTCGGAGACATCGAGTTGTTCCTAAAGTTCTTTAGGTGGAAAGGGGATCCATAAACGAGCAGTTCCTTGGTGAGTACAGTTCTAGGAAATGAGAGTGGTAGAAGAAACATCCTTGGTACATGGCTCGCCCCGCAAAATGACTTGGAAATCCAGGACTGTGAAGAACCAGAGAGTTCCAGAGCAGAAACGGTAGAAGAACCCCCACTGAAAGCCCAGTCTTTAATAAAGGAACCTGAATCTAGGATCAGCGGCCCTGATAGTTGATCGAATACACCAGGAGGAACTTTGTAACAGAAAAAGTCTTGGCTGACCACTGCATGTTGGAATTTGCGAGGAATTTTTCCTCTAGAAGGCTCCCAGGTAATGGTTAGTAAGGGTATAGGCTGGTTGGAAGCATCTCCCGGTATTGGTATGGAAGGTGACAAGGCAAGCAGTAAACCAGGCATAGGGACCGAAATCTTGGGATACGTACAGAGTATTTCCAACTGAGAGGAAATAACAGGGGCAACCGAAAATTCCGAGGGACAAAACCATGGTTTAGCAGGAGCAGAGAAGCAAACAGTAGAGCACTCCAATACTGGGAAATCTTCATTGGGAGCTAATATTGTCAGTGAATCAGGAATAGTCCTTGGGATCTTCAAATCAGTAGCTCGAGAAAAAGGCAGAGCCAGGGTAGTGGTGGGAGGGAAGCTAACATCAGAAGCTGAAGTCTGTACCTCAGTGACAGGGCCCTGAGAATCAACAAGCAGCAAGTATGAACTATGAAAACTCTTAATGATAGGCACCTTAGGAGTACAAGGAGTCTTTTCCGAAACTGCAATGGCCCTAACCACAGGGGTACCTATCCAGACAAAAACATGAATTGGTGTGTTTTCTAGTGCAAAATTTCTGATCACAGGACTCCTAACCGATAGTGAGGGTGTCTGGGTTTGATTAGAGAAAAAATCAGATGTATTGATAAGTGACTTAGAAACAATTACTGAGGTTCTAGATTTGGTGGACATGTGAGAAAAAATACCCTTTAAGACAGGAGTTTTAATTTCTTCCCAGAGTAACCCCATGTTTGCTGGGGCATATTTAGACACAGTACTGAGGAACTGGGTTTCAGCAAAGGCAGGACAGCTAAACAGCTCAGATTTAAACCCTAGGACTTGTAATATATGCATGGTGACCTCAGACAGTACTAAGGGAGTGACCACAGATATGCTGATCCCTGGAGAATTAGCCTGGACAGAGAAAACAGGGGAACCCCCAATCAGTATACTCCTTGTAGGAAGAGCTTCAGAATCAGAAGGAGAATCATTACCTCTCAGAGTCTCAAAACTAGTAAGACACAATTCAGCGAAAAGGGAAACAGTGTGCAAGCTTTTTACTAATCTATATGAAAAAGCGTCACATTTGGGAGAAAACCGTGCGTTAGCAAACATTCCTGGGAACATAATATGAACCCCAGGAGGAACATACAGACTACTGTATGCTTTTAACCCTAAGCTTAAAGAGGAGGAGAACTCAGACAGTACACGGGAGTGAATCATAACCGTACTGGTCTCTAAAGTAGGTATTTGGTAAGGAATGTCTGGGAAACCAGAAATTACTGCAGACTCCATAATGTGGGAACTATGCGCTGAAGCAGGGATCACCGCTATGTGGGCGACAGGCTGGTTCAGCGAAACACCCGGGAGAAGGAACTCTGCGAGCAAGCTTAGGGAAAAACCTGACTCCTGAATACATTTATCAGGAACCAGAACTTTAGCCGAAGTCTCCGGAGACGAAACTGCGGAAACTTGAGCTGAAGCAGGGGATTTATAGCAAAGAATATCTAGAGACTCCGTACGGTTATGGGAATCCCTCAATGCAACCTCTGCTGTTTGACTTGTGGACTCATTCTCTGAGGCTAAAACGAAGGCATTAACTTGGAGGCAGCAAGAATTTACAGGGGTTAATGCAGACAATGCCTGAGAGTAAAACATAGGTAATCTTCTCTCTGAAGCTAGGGGCGTGACCATGGCTGACAGAGAACAGGGATTTACCAAAGGAAACTCAGAGAGCTGCCCCACAGAGGTTAATACAGAAATAACCCTGGGAACAGAACTTAGGGATTCTTTCTCTGACGGGGAAAGCGCACAGGACTGCCTAGCAGACTTTAAAGCTGGAAAACCCTCAAGAGCTGGAGTGACAGATTCAGAGTTAGAAATAGGGGAACAAAGGGACTTATTCTCTGATAGTAGAACCTTAGTGTTGGCTAGTGAAACATATGTATTCTCCAGGGGAACCTCACAGGACTGCTCGGCAGGGGTTAAAGCTGGAAAACCCTCAAGACCTAGAGAAAGGACTTCTGAGCTAGAAATAGGAGAACTAATGAACTTATTCTCTGATACAAGAACATTAGTGCTGGGTAGAGCAACATATGTATTCTCCAGGGGGACCTCACAGGACTGATCGGCAGGGGTTAACGAAAACATATCATTGGTGTCAGGGAACCCGGCCATACACTCAGGGCAAGGATCCGTGGTAGACCAGGGATACAGCCAAGCGGCAGCGAAGCTGGCGAGCGGAGGATCCTGTTCCTTTATGCAAATGTTCAATGTCATGGAAAGGATATGGAGTGTTTTTTGGGCATCAGCCAACATGAGGAGAGGGTCCTCTTTTGCTATATAAATGTCTAAAGACAAGGCCAGGGAAGAGAGTTCTTTTTGGGCGTCGTCAAATTCTAAAGGGTACACATTTTCCCAAGTTAAAGGGTAACCAGGAAAGCAAATACAAGCGGCCAGCGATTGTTTTAAGTCCCGGAGGCGGTAAACCTTCATCATGAGATCATTGCGGCATTTGTTTTGCAAAGGGGTTAAACCTACAAACACAATCAGATCTTCAATCAGGGGTATTATCTCACATAGAAACTGGTATTCACACTGGGACTGGTTTACAGGCTGGGACAGGCTTTCAGACAGAAACTTACCAACCCTCACCACAGGGCGGTCCGAGTTTGTGCGGCCGAGCATACTGTCAGGGTTCTGCTCGCCAAAAACCAGGGTCGGACCGCGAGGCTGAGGTGGGGTTGTAAAAGCACCGACCTGAGACCGCGCAGGCTGATCCGGATTGCGCAGTTCGTAGTCATATGTCGCAGGATCAGGATTGGAGAAGACAGCGTCGTCATTGTAGAAGCCAGGGTCAGGACAGGAGACATCAGGATAAACATTGTTCAGGCAAGAGTTCGGCAACAGGTAGTCAGGAGAGCCCCGCTTCAGCTTAGGAGCGCGGGGTTGGCCTCTGCGCGAACGGCGACCATGGCCCATGGTACTGGTCACAGGAGATGGTAGGCAGACCAGAGTAGCACACCACTTTGCTGCACGGGTGCACCAGTGCTACAGCGCAAGAGTCCTGAGCGGGCTAGGGAATCCTCTGTCTCAGCGCAGGAACCAGGACACGGCCTCTCTAGATTAGGGAAAGAGTAGGCCCCAGGAACCAGGAAGCTGAAGATACACAGGGAAACCTCCGCTTCAGTGCAGGAATCCAGGAGACTGAAGGACACAGGGACGAAACCTCCGCTTCAGTGCAGGAATCCAGGAGGCTGAAGGACGCAGGGACGAAACCTCTGCTTCAGCACAGGAGAACAGGAGTGGACCGCTGCGTGAATATAGCAGCCGGTCACAGGAAACAAGGAGCTGAAGTGAACAAGAAGAGTACTCAGCTACAACACAGGAGACTGGAGCAGACCGCTGCGTGAATATAGCAGCCGGCCTTAGGAAACCTGGAGCTGCAGACAACAAGGAGAATACTCCGCTTCAGCATGAGAGACAGGAACAAGCGAGGGCTTGTGGCAGAACAGATAGTGACATCCAGGAAGGACTATGCTCGGCCGGGAGCATTATGGGAAGACAGTACTTAAAGGCCAGCGGGCCAATCCCCGGAGGGGGGTGTGAAGGTACTGCACCAATGAGTGAATGCAAGTCTAGGTTGCAGTGATAGGCTGCACAGCTGCAATAGATACCAGAGGGAGTGTGTATTGCTTTGGTGAGTGAATCCAGGCTGCAGCAAACATCAGGAGAGGTGCTCCAGGACTGCACAAGCCTGCAAGGTAAGGCAACCAGTAAACCGCAGAGCGGATTCCTTACAATTATAGAGTAGAAAAACACAGGGAGGTAATAGAAACTGTCTGGTTTTGTGAGTATATTTAGCATATCCTCGGTTATAAGAATGTATGCTAGACATTTATTTTTCAAAATAGTTCCCTAATAAAGAGTAACAAAATATGTTTGCCAAGTATAGTCTCTTATGAAAAAAAAAACTATTGTCCATAATTACCGCGGGGAAAAAAAAAAAGTTAATATTCGTGTCGTGAATGTTTAATAGTGTACTGAGGAGTTAGCTCAAGTACTTCAGGTAGGATGCTCACCCCAGTGAGGTCCATGGCTGCTCATCCCAGTAGGTGTGAGCTGGGGAGGGGGATATGTGGCATAGTCCAAAGATGTTAGGCAGCTTTCTGCCCCGTTTTAGGTCAGAAAGTGCAGAAATAGTTCAAAATGATCCATTCCACAGCTTCACATTAACTCAGGCTGCTGGATGGAAAATCCAGACCACAGTTTACAATGTGTCTAGTTCTCCCTCACTTGCTCTTCTAATCACTTGCACAGGTATTTAGAGCAGAGAGTTTTGCTTTTCACTCTCGCTCCTTAGAGCCTGGGGGCTGGGGGTGTCGCTGCTCCCCGGAATCCAGTTCGGGGTGGATGGCCCCTTCAAGTATCACAGTACCAGAGGATTTGCCTGGACACTTGGGACCGAGTTCCCACCACGAACAGATAAGACAAACAAATCTTTATTGCTGTATCTAAAAGACTATGCTTTATCTAGTGACCCTAAATGAGAGGGCCTTCTTTTAAACTTGGGAACCAGGTTAGTTGGCCCAGCAGCAGTTAGAGGCTGATTCTGATGTGTAGTTAGATCCCTGAATGGGATAGGATTTGGTTTATTTGATTTGGTTTGGTTCTGAAAAGTGACACTGTGTGAAATGCTATAACACTGATATGAGTAAACCGCTGAAGGTTAAATGTCTGAGTGCCTCCTGCCTACACATGTTAAAGCTGCAGTACCTTACTTGTATGAAAATAAATAAAGCAGGCAAAAGCCTGAGTTAAGCAACGTAATACTTTGCATGTTCCTGTTTGTTGTATAAATAACCCTAGAAGACTGTGTCGGGAAAAACCCAGACAGACGTCAGCGCTACAAAAGAGGGGCGTTTGTCACAATATATATATATATATTAATATTCATTTTACATTGGTTGCTTACATCAGGAGTACTAAATTCCAGACCTCAAGACTCCCCAACAGGTCGCATTTGTAAGGATATCCCAGGTTCAGCAAAGGTAGCTCAATCAGTGGCTCAGTTGAAGACTTAGGTTGAGCACCACTGGCTTAGATCCCAAAGTTCTCATCTTTTATTTTGACTAAGTAACTGTCTGTTTAATCACTGTGTCGTATTAGCAAAATCTTTTTCTATATCTGCTTTTACCTTTTGTGACAAAATTAATAAACCATCTCCCTTTTTGAAAGAATTTTGGGGTCTTATGTTCTTTTGAATACTGACTTCTATTTTGTTTATACTCATCAGCCGAAACGAATGTTGTTTCTGATACAAAATATTGTGAGTATTTAATTTAGTCTATCAGGAGTTCATACTGATTTTGGTTAGTAAGTATATCTCCGAGGCTTTTGCCGGAGACACCAAAGTCAGGCTCGGTCGAGTAGACGAGCGGGACAGTTGAACTTGCTATTCTACTATTAGCTTCCCAATGTCTTGAAGGACCAGGACCCTGGGGAGAGTGGAAACTTATCTAAGTAAGCCTATTGAAGAGGCACCCAACACCTAGTTAGCTAGCATTCCCCCAGTAACCTCTGTTTTGGTGAAATGCATTGTCATCTTGTATTGTTTTGTGACTGTTGATAGCGGTCAAAATAAACCTGTTTGTTTAACTGCTTTGTTCGGTGAAAAGTATTCTGGCGTAAATGGTCTTGGTTTCCTATGATCGGTTACTTTTCTGGGTATTTCTGAGTATTTAATAGATGTTAGATTACTGCAAACAATAACAGAGTTACAAGTTAGAATATTTTGAGAATTTTTTTTAAATGGTGCAAAAGTAATAAAGACGTGGCCGACCCCCATTGGCTCCTCTCCTGCTGGCAAGCTCCCTGATTGGTGCAACTTTGGCCCATAGACTGGAATGGAGGCCAGAATCCCTTAAAGGGTAACACACTGCCCTTAGGACCAGACTTACTTGGGGAATTATATTTCGATGCTGGGTTGTCTCCCTTGGAATCATTGAACAATGCTGCAATCCCCCTGCTTTTGGGACTTAGCCAAGGACCTTTAGCAGCCACGGACTTTAACTGAACATACTGTAAGTTACAAGAACTTTTCCACTACCACCTGTGATGGTATGGGGTACCAGGCTGTGAAATAAAGGTTAAACCCATTTTAGTTACCCCTTATCTGAGAAAAAGGGTCCAAGAGAGTTAGCTCTTGGGCCCAGTAACATTGTACTATTTCCATATACTGTTCGTAATAAAAGTATTTGATGTGTTTTTCCCTTTCCGGGCATGCCAGCGAACAGGGATAGCTGGTGTATGAGTTTCAGGGGGGGGTTTGCGGAGGATCTGTTAATGTGCCTAGGAAGTTGGGGTCCGGAGTTGTCGGTTCCCCTATAAATGTACCGGGAATCATGCCTGATTATCAAATACTTGTAGCCACATTGCCTCTTCAGTATCTCCCCTTGAAAACTCAAGCACGACTCACCACTAGGGTACTCTGCTTCAGCATAGACCAGAAAAGAGAATGAGGCACAGGGATAAATAGGTATCCCTGTAGCTGAGGGAATCCCTAGGTTAAGGGGGGTACCCCAGCTAGTGCCAATATGACCCAGAACCAGTGTAGGGTTTGTGGGTGCTACAACCATATATAGGGTTGAGGGGGGACTCTGAGAGTCCAGGGGGAGTCTCATAGAAAGGGTATGGGGAATAAGGCAGCTAGGAATAAAAGTATAACATCTTTCTTATTCTGTCCCCTATATCCTGAGACTCAGAAGTATATTAAAACATATACTATAATGTAGTAAAATATACTTTATTCATGCAATGTAATGTGCTTTTACATTCGGAACCCATGTTCAGACAGGCTGCCCGTGCTAACCCATAGGTGCCGGTAAGTCTGCTGGACATCGGAGTTCAAAACAGTCAGAGGATGCCAGAAGTGTGAAAAGCATTTGGGCAGCAGGGTAAGGTGGAGTACCAGGTCTGGAGATCAATAGCAGTTGCCCGGGCTGCCACTTTCTCTGCCAGACCTGGTGGAGCCTGTCCCAGCGCGTGACATTGAGATAGCCAGGGACGGAGGTGGAAAACTTGTGCATGTCCCTTGGCAATTTCAGATTTCCTGCTGACCCGGCTTTTCTAGCAAGCTTGGCTCTGATTGGTTGCTGGGAATGCTCCGACACGATGATTGACTGCTGAGTTTTGTGAATGAAACTCAGAATACTATCAAGAACCTGTGAGCCAATCATATTCGAGTACTCCGGTAGTAAGAGCACTGGCGAGCTTTTCCAAGTTGCCCTTGCATGAATAGCAGAGCAACCGGCTTCGATTTCAAGCCTGAAAAGCCTGCCTGCCAGAAACTGAGTCCTGACTTTTGCGTCCAAGTTCTCAAAATCGAACGTAGTGGACGCGGCTGGGATTTTATGCCAATTTGAGTTCCAGATTATTTGTGGTAACTCGCGTTCAAGAAAGTCCAAGTTCTCAGAAGAGAAGGGAGCAGTGGTGTGTGGAACTTCATGACGATTTGAGTTCCAGGGAATTCCGGGCAAAGTCCCTGTCAGGGTAAAACTCTTATTTAGAGTTCCTTGCATCTAGTAAAGTCAAGTTTTTGACGCTAGAACTCCAGGAAGTGTGTCTTTTTGTCTGTATTTTGTGTTCCATTGTGTGCAAGCGAATATGTGCAAATAAAATTCAATTTATTTCATTACCTTGTTTTGCTGAATGAATGATCCAGTTAAAAAGGTGTAAATTGCCTGGTCTCTCGGGACACCACCCCATTTACTTATTGATGTGGATTCTGTATGTAAAGTAGCAGACATCAGAGCATAAATGATTCCCAAATATGTATAAAATAAGAAAAATACAGTGCAAAAATTGTAAAAAAAAAAAAAAATTGGAGTTAGTTTGGGTATTAAAGTGGTTCTACTCACGTGATGTTAGAGTATTTCAAGCGTTTGGGTCACGCAATCCTGGTTGAAAAAAATTATCTGCTCCCTTCTTTAACTGGAACTCACGGACCTCCCATAGTAAAAGCAGTTTTAAAACAGAAAACAAGTATAGTGCAATACTGTTTTATTGTGAGGCTCAGGGAGCCACGCCACCGTCGGCGTGCTCCCCACTCACCTCCACTGCCACAGGCTTCTCCGAGTCGCTCGTTCCCGCCGCAGACCATGCCACGCAAACACTGCTGCACTGGCGCACGCGTGCCTGCACCTATTCTAACCAGCGCTTATCATGGGCGCGCCACACGGACGCACACACACTATAACATGGAAGGTCCTCCTTCTCACTCTGCCCTACCCTCGGCACCTGCACCCTGCCCAACCACAGCCCTTACCTTGCACACACCTCCACGCTGCAGTGTCCTCATTGGAAACTCTCCCCTACTTATGGTCAGCCCCACAAACATGGACCCCGCTGAGGTGGAGCGAACTCTGTCTTCACATGCCAACATGTTTTCCAGACTATAGCAAAATGACAGACGGATGGACCTGCTACAGCAGAGCCTCAATTCCTTCACCGTTCAGGCACAGATGGCTTCTCCTGTACCCGTTCCGCCAGCACCTACCGCTTCTGCTGCTAGTCTACTGCCCACAACGACTGCTACTGAGCTCCGCCTTCCGACGCCCGGATCCGCACGGGTGCAGAGGCTTCCTAAACCAGTGTTTTATACAATTTGAGATTACCCATTCTCATCCAAGGTGACGAGATCCAAGATCCAAGGTGGCCTACATCATCTCACTACTTATGAACGACGACCTGGCTTGGGCTTCCCCCATCTGGGAGCAGAGGTCTGACCTTACGCAGGACATCAGTCTCTTTGCCAGGGACTTCCATAGGGTCTTCGACACTCCAGGACGTAAGATGACCGCAGCTTTTTCTCTCTTCCATATCTCCCAGGGAAACCGACTGGTCACCAGGTACGCCCTGGAGTTCTGCACCATCGCATCTGAGACTGAATGGAACAATGAGGCATTGTCTTCCGCCTTCTGGCAGGGCCTTTCAGAGCCCCTAAAGGACGAAATCACAGCACAGGAGCGCCCTACTTATCTAGATAAACTGATCGCGATTTGTATTCGGGTAGACCAATGCCTTCAAGAGAGCAGGGCAGAACGTTCTCGCCATAGACAACAAGCACCTAGATCACCTTCCCATCACTTCACCACTCCGCTATTTACCCACTCTTATGCTCCAGAACCCATGCAACTTGGGTGTAATAAGTTGTCCCCATCCGAGAAGCAATGCCGTCGCAGTGCTGGCCTCTGTTTATACTGCAGCAATTCAGTCCATCAAGTGCTCCAGTGTCCCCACAAGCCAGGAAATGCCAACTCCCAATGAGATCACGGGGAGTCTCGTTGGGAACACTGTCCATCTCCCCTATCATCAAGGAAATCTTCCCAACCAGGATTCTGATTCCTGTTTATCTTACAGGGGAGAGTTTTCACTTCACTGTTCTGGCATTTGTGGATTCTGGCTTGGGAGGCAACTTTATTATCAAGCCTTCGCAGAACAGAATAACATTCCACTTACCCGCAAGAGGGTACCGGTAAGTTTGTAGGCCATAGATGGACGACCGCTACAACCAGCCTTCATTTCCCTGCAGACCATTCGCTTTCTTTTACAGATAGGAGGGGACCATAAGGAGGAGATTCATCTGACGTGGTCCCTACCCCCTTGGTTGAAGTGATTCTGGGCCTTCCGTGGCTCCAACGTCATAATCCTTGCATTGATTGAACCAATAGAGAGCCTATCCAGTGGAGTACCCATTGTGCATAGTCTTGTATGTTGTCGGTCCATAAGGTTGGTGGCTTGTGCACGTTTGGGAAGGAGGCGAACTTCCTACCAGAGGTATACGAAGAATATCGCAATGTCTTCGACAAAGTACGATCCGAGGTCCTACCCCCATATCGTCTCTTTGATTGTCCTATTGACCTGTTGCCTGGCTTGGTGCTTCCCAGGGGAAGATCTTATCCATGCTCACTCACGGAGACCAAGGCTATGAATAACTACAGATGCAGCGGCCATTATTGAAACACTTCATGCGGTGTATACCTCGGAATACCCATGTGATGGCGCACAATTTCTTCCAACCGTTCCGCCTTTACACACGAGTGCAGGCGAGTGCAGGCGAGTGCAGAAAATTGCATTTTAGTGTTCTGGTTTTTAAACACTTGAAATTGACACAGAAGCACAGTAGCACAGTACTGTACTGTACACATTACAATTCATTAATTTCATTGCATTTAATTGCACACAATGCATGAAATTCAAACAAAGCAATCGCGATAAACACATGTGCCTGGGGCGATTGGCGGCGTTAATGCACACGAAAACAGTGCCGTGATTTGTTCGAATAATGGCCGCTGCATCTGTATATCCGACAGAATCTAGAAAGGGGCTTTATTCGGAAATCCTCTTCCCCAGCCGGAGTCGGATTCTTCTTCGTCAAGAAGAAGAACGGGTCCCTCCAACCATGCATTGATTATAGGGGCCTGAATAAGATTACTCTAAAGAATCGTTACCCCTTACCCTTGATCACGGAACTCTTCGACCACCTACAGGGGTCAACTATCTTCACTAAGTTGGACTTGAGGGGTGCCTACAATTTGGTGAGAATATGCCAATGCAATGAATGGAAGATGCCATTCAATACCCGCGATGGCCATTATGAGTATCTGGTCAGGCTTGCTGGATGGGTTAACCCCTTAATTTCCTTAGCTGTTGTAACTGCTATGGTAATTAAGAGGTTAACCTTTCCAACTACCACCCAGGAGGCCAAACCACCCGGACCCTACCCTCCCCCCCCCACCCCATAACACAAATGGGCAAAATCACTAGTAGCCAAATGGTTAATAGCGCTTTTTCCCATTTGTATAGAAAAATAACCCCATACACAATACAATTAAATTGACATTTCAATACTGTACATTAAAATAACAAGTTGGCAATAAACCCATTGATTGCCACTGTGGTTACAGTTACCTATTCCCGCAATAGGGGCACAGATAATATGGTTATCAATTAATGGACCCCTTACATATATAGTTATGGGCAGAAGCCCTCTTATCTATATCTGCATTATAGCACATTTGCCCATTAAAAATAAAAGATTAGCCAGCCAACGTATATTAAATAAAAGTAGTACTTACCCCTGCCAGAATGAAGGCCATCTAAATCTTCATCCTCCCGGTCCTCCTGGTCCTCTTCTGTGCCAGGTACCATAAAATAAAAAAATAAAAAATAGCTACTGGCCTGTGACCCACTTAATCAGCTTAGCAGTTATTAACTACTATGATAATTAAGTGGTTAACCCTCCTCTACCCACCCGGAGGCCTAACCACCCTCCCTGTGGAAACTATCCCCATATCCCACCCCTTCTGCCCCAATCACCACACATACAAATAGGTAAAAGCACTAGTAGCCAAATATGGCTAATAGCGCCTTTGCCCATTTGTGTTGAAATAAAAATAAATACACAATAAAATACAATTGACAATACAATACATTACAATGCACAGTAAGAAATAAACCCATTGATTGTCACTGTGGTAACCTATGCCCTCAATGGGGGCAGAGATAGCCACAATGGTAATGAATGGGCATCCTAAAAAAAATACAATTACAAAATTAAATACATTAGAATTAAATAAAAATAAATATTAGCCAAAAAATACATTGATTGTCAATGTGGTTATCTATAGCCTCAAAGGGGCACAAATAAACACATTGGCAACCTAAAAAAATGCAATACGATAAAATAAAAGAAACAGTCAAAAAATGAATTGATTGTTACTGTGGTTAACTATACCCTCAATGGCACAGATAACCACATTGGCAACTAATGAACAACATAAAAACAATGCAAATAATTGAAATACAATACAAGTGCTTCTTTCCCTTGCCGGGATGAAGGCTTTCATCCTCCTCATCCAACTGAAGCACCAACAACTCTTGACCCACGAAACAATGATTCTCATCTTAAAGAACAGCCCGATGTGTCCACAATCCTCAGTTGCTTGAAGAGGAGTCGCCGGTGAGTAGATCTTCTTATCTTCTTTCTTTTCTTCATCCTTGTTTTCTTTCTTCTCTTGAACAGGTCTCTTGCCATGTTGTCTTTTTCCTGTCAAATGAGACTTGAGAGGCCTTATATAGGGCCTCTGACATCATATTTGACTGACAAATGGTACAACCACCAATCAGATTGGGGGATGTACCATGTGTGCAAGCATCAAGTTTGGCAGAGAATTACTTCTGTACCAAACTTGATGGAATCAAATGGTACATCCACCAATCCGATTGATGTGATGTCACCTTAAAGGGAGTGAGGGATTAGGTACCTGATTGGATGACAATTAGTCTGACTGTCAGGAATCCGAGAGCTAGAAGTTGTCAGGCAGCTCTCAACTACCGTTACCTGGAAAAAAAACTCAACAATATATCTGGCTACATCTGTATGCATTTGCACTCTTTAAATCTTTTTCATCTTCCAAATTTTGTCTTTCACAGTGAAACGATTTGGCTAATGAATGAGATCAGCTTGGAAAATGATGAGTGTTCTGCTGCAGAGGTTTGGGATATTCTGAAGCAGAAGAATGAGATTCCAGTGTCTGAGTCCAGTATCAGACTAAAGAAATGCAATTTGGGCTTGACCTTTGGACGTGTGAGGTAAAGTGTTATACTGTACATAAAGTACAAATAAAGTACATCGAGTTTAATGTCTCTGTTTGCCTAACTTGTAGCATATTTATTATGTAGAAAGTTTCAATATTATACTGAGACCTCTGAGAAAGCGTCACATGACACGAAACGTGCGTCGGTCGCCGCCCTTGCCTGATTACATGATGTTCAAGGGCACTGAAACACTACACTTGCTCCTCCGATTGGCTTCGCTACCGATGGAGAACTGGCAACCAAGTTTAATATGTACTTCCTAAAAGCCTTTTATATCAGAATAGCAGTGCAGGGTCCTCTAGTTCCCTTCTCATGATTTGACTAGGGTTTAGAACAGTGACACTGAACATCATTGCTTATATTCTATATAGTATATACTGAGCAGATTATATAAGAGCTTCCATAATTGACTATTACTACTTTAAAAAAACTGACTTCTAGTCATTTAATGACAACTATATCTTTAGCCACACCAGATGTTTGGAAATGCTCTCAATATAATATAACCTACTATATACTGTATTGCTCAGTGTATAGAAACTCTATATTAACACAATGGGGCTATACATCATAGCACTATCTGCTGCTATTCATCTACTTGATAAGAGTTATACTCACTTGAACCGTTATAATTACACATTACCTACGTCAATATACTACAAACAAGACACCACACTCTACTAATTACCCTGGGAAAAACCACATTTTTAATTGTTCTAAACACTGTATATGTTATTCACTAATTCTGTTTTATTTAATATTCTGATTATAGTTTATTATATACCTAATAAAAGTGCACTAATAACTAAATCATCTATACTAATTAATTGTTTATGAGTGCATCATACCGATACCTGTTTCTTTTTGCTATCAATTTACATATATTCCTATTTTGCTCCTCAATTACAAATACTGAAAACTCAATAGTACAGTATATACTGTAGCTAGGAGAGTCTTTAGAATTTACAATTATACTGAGACGGACTGATAAAAATATGCTTAATGCATAATGTTTTGAGTAAAGTGTGATACTGCAGTAGTACCGAGCTTCTGATGAAAAGTACAAGGCCATATTAAACAAAGAAAGGTACTATAGTGTTTAAAGCGAGACATTTCTACATTGTATCTTGTATTGAAACACATATGAAGTTCTTGCAGTGCAAGGGCACAGATACTGTACAATGCCATCTGCAGTACTGTATGTGCTAAATGAAATCTACAGACCTACTATTCTTGGTGCCACAAAAAAAAAGTGTAAATTCCTGCCCATTATTTGCAATTCGCAGTTCCCTTATCAAAAGCAAAGATTCACTGTGCCACTTGAAAGACATACACACTGCAATTACATAAGCGCACAAATAATTATGCTGGCTGACCGTAACTGAGCCGCGGACAACAAAGTGCCCACATGGCTGAAATCTTGCACCCCGCTGCCATCATGGGAACAGTAAGTCTGGCTACATCTGTATGTATTCGAAAGTGTTAGCCCATATGAAGGAAAACAAATGGCACTCTAGAAGTACAGCTAAACCCCGTTATAATGCGCCTCGCTATACCGCGATTTGGTTATAACGCGGTTTTCCCGTGGCTCCCGTTTTAAAAAAAAAAAAAAAATTTTTACATGTAAAAATTTATTTTTTTGTACACTGCACACACTCCACACACTGCACACACTCACTGCACACATTCTGCTCATTGCTCACACTGCACACACACTGCACACTGCACGCACACTGCACACACACTGCTCATTGCACACACTGACACACTGCACACACACTGCACACTGCACACTGCACACACACTGCTCATTGCTCACGCTGCACACACTGACACACTGCACACACACTGCACATTGCTCACACTGCACACACACTGCTCATTGCTCACACTGCACACACTGACACACTGCTCATTGCTCACACTGCACACACTGACACACTGCTCATTGCACACTGCACACACACTGCTCATTGCTCACACTGCATACACTGACACACTGCTCATTGCTCACACTGCACACACTGACACACTTCACACACACTGCTCATTGCTCACACTGCACACACTGACACACTGCTCATTGCTCACACTGCACACACTGCACACTGCACACACTGCTCACACTGACACACACTGCACATTGCTCACACTGCACACTGCACACACACTGCTCATTGCTCACACTGCTCATTGCTCACACTGCACACTGCACACACACTGCTCACACTGCCACACGTTGCACACACTGCTCATTGCTCACACTGCTCACACTGACACACACTGCTCACACTGACACACACTGCACACACACACACACACACACTGCACACACTCACTGCACACAGCCCTCACAATACACTCACATGTCAGCAGCCCACCCCCCCCTCACATGTCAGCAGCCCACCCCCCCCTCACATGTCAGCAGCCCACCCCCCGCCCCTCACATGTCAGCAGCCCCCCCCCTCACATGTCAGCAGCCCACCCCCCCCTCACATGTCAGCAGCCCACCCCCCCCTCACATGTCAGCAGCCCACCCCCCCCCTCACATGTCAGCAGAACTCACATGTCAGCAGCCCAACCCCCCCTCCCTCTTGCAGCAGCAGTAGCAGCAGCAGCAGCAGCAGATCTGGCTGGGAGGACACAGACACACGTTGCCACGCACCGCAAAATCAGGAGGCTGGGAGGAAGAGGGAGGGGGGCTGAGAGGGAGGGGGGCTGGGAGGGAGAGGGAGGGGGGCAGGTCTCTGTTTTGGGGTCACCCCTGTGCCCTGGCTGGGAGTGAGGGGGGCAGGTCTCTATGGGGGATCCCCCCTCCCTGTGAGGGGCAGATGAGACTGGACAGAGGCAGCCCCGTCCACTCCCAGAATGCTTTGCTTCTAGCAGCATCTGGCTCCGGTCCCAGCTTTCCTCCTGGGGGCTCCGTCTCCATTTTGCAGCCTCTGCAGCGTTGTACTTGTGACCGTGAGTACAACATGCGGCTGACATGTAACCCACCCTCCTGCACCCAGAGAGGGGCACTGCCCTGCGGGGGCATACCTCGGGGGTGGGGGGGAGGGGGTGGGGGGCGAGTTGAGAGGGAGGGAGGGGGCTGAGAGGGAGAGGGAGGAGGGATGAATCGCCGCCATTTTTTTTAAACTTTTTTTTTATTTATTTATTTAATTAACTCCCTCCCGATCAGGCGCGCGGCGGCCATTTTTTTAAAAAAAAATTAGCGCGACCCCGTTACTAACGCGGTGGTCTCGGGGTGGACCCCGAGGACCGCGTTATAACGGGGTTTAGCTGTATTGTTAAAAGAGGGTGAAAAATGTTATTGAGAGTGATGATCGATGTTTCGATCCACAACTTGGGTCTTTATCAAGATATTAAAACCAGTGAAAAAGTGCTGTTAAATAAGTTTATGAGTTGGATTATTCACATTATCTAGGTGTTGGGTACTTCAAAATCCAACTACGTGATTGCTAAGCAACAATATTTTAACAATAACAATTAACACATAAGTTTATAGGGGTGCAAACGTAATATTGTATATTACTAAACTAAGTGTCAAATATCAGTGCATTATGTCAACTACGTGTTAAATAACAAAACACATGTAACAATGACACAAAATAAACTGTCAGACTGTGTAACAAAGACTAAGAGGCCTATGCAGAGAGCAGCGAGAAGGCTAATATCGCCAGTAATTTGCCAAATTTGCCTACAGCAATTTAGAACATGGCGAAAAACTGACGAGCTGAGTAAAACCCGCCAGTTTTGAATGTGTTCTTAAAAAACTCGCCGCGCTGGTGGCGAGAAGCCATATCTCGCCAGTTTTAAAATCCGCCGTATTCTAGTAGCCCCGATCAGCATCTCGGCCCTGATCAAGGCTATAAAATGGAGAGATTTTCTCCAAATCGCTCCGCCAACAGAAGTTGGCAAAAAGCTGCTGCTGAGCGGCGATAGGTGACATAAAAAAAAATCTGGCCCTTTTCCTGCCTTGGATTGATGCAGGGGGGCTCCAGAGCTGATACCCAGGAATATCAGCACCGAAGCCCCCCCATGCATCCGAAGCAGGAATAATGCATTAACAGCCCAATTCATTACCTTAGCGGCCAACCGCTAAGGCAATGAAGGGGTTAACCATCCATTACCATGCTTTCTGTGGGGAGCGGCTGTGGATTAAGGGGGTATTTGGAATTTGGGGTGGTGTTTATGGTTTCTGGGGGTGTTGCGGTTCAACTTAACCCCTTCATTACCATAGTGGTTAATACAGCAACGGTCATGAAGGGGTTAAGCCCGCAAGTGACCCACCCGCAACCCATAAACAACCACTGTGGGGGCGATTACACACTGCACCCATCCCTGCTAACCACTATATATATATATATATATATATATATATATATATATATATATATATATATATATATATATATATATTTATATATATATATATATATATATATATATATATATATATATATATATATATATTATTTTACATATATATATATATATTATTTTACATTTATATATATATATATATTTTTACATATATCTTTATAAATGTATGTAAAATTTAAGTATGATTAAGTAACCTACAAAGAAATGAGAAAGGATATGCATGTAGCTATTTAAAACATCCGATCTGCAATTGACAACATCACTGCCAAATTAAAAACAAAGCCAAATGAAAATAAAAACACATCTCATAAGAGAATAAAGCAAGCACCTATCCAAAGCAGTAAAGAGTAAATTGGTATAAAACTTACTATTGAACAATTTGTACATGAAGCAAATAATATTTACATCATGTACACAATTGCAATCAATGCTCCAAAACAAATACACGCTTGAAAGTAAACATTCTATATAAACAAAGCAAGTCGACAATAATAAATTAACAACACACAATTAATGCCATCCGAAATACATTACAAGCAAATCTAAACAAAAATCCCTATTCAAGATTAGTAGACAAACACAAAACCAGTGCAAAAACAAATTTATTCCTAACTAACACGATCATAAACAATCTAAATGCACCAAATAAGCCACATTAAACCATTAAGGCAGGGTCCCAACATATACCCATGCAATCAAAATCATCTGAAATGAAAGAAGTAATTCTACATTACACTGCACACACAAAATAGTAAGCAAACAGAGAAAAGACTTGTAGAAGACATGAAAAAATGCAATAAACATTTGAAAAACAACCCTTTAATAAACATGTATGTATATAGCTCAAGAGGGATATATATACATACATGGGCATGAATAGAACATTAAAAAAATAAATCCGACTTGTGAGAAAAAAACAAAAAACAACATTACAAATTAAATAAAATACATTTCTTGACTTTTCTTACCATTAGATGACCAATGACCGACTTGAGGGAAAACTGCTATGTCTGCCACACATCCAAAGACAGGAACCAGCAACACATAAAATAATAAACCTTTGTAATCCAATGTGGTGTCTTCTTTCTTGTCTTTATAATGCATACCGTCTGTGGTCTTCTTTTCGGGGTCTTCTTCACCGTCATCGGGGTCTTCGGGGTCTTCTGGCTTCTTCTTCTGTGACGCAGGTCCATCTTCTTCTGAGGGGAGGTCCTCTCCCCACGGCGTCAAGCTGGAAAATGAGACGACATAGGCTTTTATAGGCCTATGACGTCACATTTTGCATCAAATGGTTCTCACGGTCCTGATTGGTCCGCGAAAAGCATGAGATTTTGGATATGGCTAACACAAATGATGACGTCATTTAAAGGAAATGAAGCCAGCCAATCAGAATGGCTGTGCTTCATTTTCCCTTTAACATGACTATTTTGTGTGTGCAGTGTAATGTAGAATTATTTCTTTCATTTCAGATGAAAGAAAAAAAGACGGTGTAAAACAGCGCTAAAAATTAGCAATACTATAGATAAATATTGAAATTACAAAATAGGCAGCCTGGCAAATGCTGACTGTACAGTCAGGAGTTGGATCACAGAAAATAGAAAGAATTGCCGGCGCCAAAATAGTCCATTAAATAATTGCAATAGAAACCAAACCGTCTTAAAATGTCCCAGAAATGTCATTGGATATACAGGCAATGCAGGGATCAACGGGCGGCTCACACCAAATGAAAGTGTAATATGTGGAAAGAAGAAAAACAGATTATGGTGCAGTACGCCAAATTAGTTGACATAAAATCACGACAAACATACACACTACAGACAAAACACACAGTGACAACAAACACTAGCAAGGCTATTGTCCTAATAAAAAGCTATTTAATCATAACAAAATAAAATGATAAGTTCCGGAGGGTACAGCACTGGAGTCCAGAGGGGTAAAATTGAAACCCTACTTACAGGACTTAAAACGTTAAAGGGCAGTGTGGCTGAAAATCGCACCGGTGCTCCTCAAGGTTGATGACCGTGGCTCCTTGCAAGAGTTCCCTCTTGGTAGGGGTGGATGGTGAGTAGGACGAAAACCGGAACTTCCGGGTGGATGTGACGTCACACGCTGCGGTGTATCATGATCAACGCTCCTCTCTCCTCTCCTTTCTCCTTTAGCCTGCACGATTGCCAACCAATACCCAATAACTGCTGACCGGTAACCACCAGTAACCTCCAAAACGACAGCTCTAAAAACGGAATGATCTCCCAACGCGTTTCATGCGCAAGCGCGCACTTCTTCAGGGGGTTCTTGTAATGTATTTCGGATAGCATTAATTGTGTGTTGTTAATTTATTATTGTCGACTTGCTTTGTTTATATAGAATGTTTACTTTCAAGCGTGTATTTGTTTTGGAGCATTGATTGCAATTGTGTACATGATGTAAATATTATTTGCTTCATGTACAAATTGTTCAATAGTAAGTTTTATACCAATTTACTCTTTACTGCTTTGGATAGGTGTTTGCTTTATTCTCTTATGAGATGTGTTTTTATTTTCATTTGGCTTTGTTTTTAATTTGGCAGTGATGTTGTCAATTGCAGATCGGATGTTTTAAATAGCTACATGCATATCCTTTCCCATTTCTCTGTAGGTTGCTTAATCAAACTTATATTTTACATACATTTATAAAGATATATGTAAAATTACATATATATATATATATATATATATATATATATATATATATATATATATATATATATATATATAGAGAGAGAGAGAGAGAGAGAGAGAGAGAGAGAGAGAGAGAGAGAGAGAGAGAGAGAGAGAGAGAGAGAGAGAGAGAATGATGAAGCCACTCTACAAATGAATGGGTGCAGGGTGGCTTAATCCATTAATTACTTTACCGCTTATTAACCGTTATTTGTATTAAGGGGTTAAGTAACACCACAATATATTTGCTATATGTTGTGGGTGGGTTATGTATAGTTTATTAAAAATTGTTATGTTTCTCGCGGGTGTGTGTATTGTTTTGAATGTGGGTATTGGGGGTATGGGGTATTGTCCCCAAGGGACGGAGGGTAGGCCTCCCGGTGTGTTGGGGGTGATGGTGGTTATGCCTCACAGGGGTGGGTAGTGGGGTGGGGTGTATTAATGTTAAAGTATGTATGTGTTTTGTAATAATTTTTTGGGGCCACAGACTTGATACTGCAGGCAACACCCGAGGGCCACCGCCAGGCTATAGTACTATTCCTGTGCCTAAAAAAATTACTATGGTTTATGTATAAAAGGGGGGGGGGGGGTTAGGTGTTATTGGGGGCACAGAGCCTGATTGTGTTGTGTATAGCAATGTTTATTGGGGGCCATTGTCCCCAATAAACATGCTACTGTGACTTAACCCCTTCATTGCCTTAACGGACAGCCACTAAGGTAATGAAGCATCATTATTGTATTTTTATTATTAGTGTACATGTGCATAGGGTCTCCGGACATGAACCGTGTTGGTTTTATGTCCGGGGACCCCCTGCTTCCTGAGATACAGGCACCTTTATGAGGTGCCAGTATCTCCTATGAATGGAAATGTCCCGCGTCACATGATCGGGCTATCTCAATACATAGGAGATACCGGCACCTCATAACGGGGCCTGTATCTCAGGAAGCAGGGGGTCCCCGGACATAAAACCAATGCGGTTCATCTCCGGAGACCCCGTGCACATCTACAATATTAATCAAATTGTTATGTATACATTTTTTTTTCCAGCCGAGATTTGTGCAGAGAGAGGCGGATCTCGCTCTCTGCTGACAGATCTCGCCAGCGGAGCCATTCTTGCCAGGGCTCGCCATCTCTCTGCCGGATTCCTCTCACAGATATGTGCACCTTCCTGCATACTGTGAGGGGAATCCGCCAAAAACATGGAGAGTTTAAAGTATGGCGAATGGCCATTCTCGTAGTTCTCTGCATATGCCCCTAAAACTAGTATTTAGTATGAAAACAATAAAATGTGAGATGATAACATCACATATATTGTATATATTGTGAAACAGTATCTGTCTCTGTATGGGCTGTAGGGTGTAGCTAGTGTGCTTTCCAACCTATAGGAAGTTAACCTCCCCTGGAGAGGCTTGTTGCAGGTGCAGAAACTTAACAAGCAGCACTCCAGATTGAACAGGAGTTGTAAAAGTCAGACAGAGAGCTGCACACATGGAGATTGCTTTTCCCAGAGAGGGGAGATAGAGAGAGACTTTTCCTCAGCCAGGAGGAAGCTGGCTGGCACAGTTCTCCAAGCCTGCTGGACGTTGTTCGCAGAGCCTGCTGGACTGATTGGGTTGCACACACAGGAAGAAGCAAGGACATAAATCTGCTGTGGAATCAGTGCTGTCTTGTCCAGGACATTGGATTAGGAGAGATTTCCTGGACTCTCATGGAATCGAGTCCCGAAAATAGATAAGGACTAAATAATTTATGTTTGGGTGCCCAAGGACTGTTGATATTGTTGATAACCAGGTGGGTTATTTAAAGCTGGTAACCAGATTAGTTGGCAAGCGACATAGAGAGGATTATACTGTGAGCCAGTCTCCTGATAGGAGTAGGTCTTTATTTTATTATGTGTTTCCTTAAAGGGACGGTGGGCCTATTATTGTGTTTTTATTCCCTGTAAAATAAACCCCGGATAACGAAATTTAGCGTTTCCTACCTTATATTTGGGACACAAGATAGCACAACATGATGGAGGATTCACTATATATATATATATATATATATATATATATATACAGCTAAACCCCGTTATAACGCGCCTCGTTATACCGCGATTCGGTTATAACGCGGTTTTCCCGTGGCTCCCGTTTAAAAAAAAAAAAAAAAATTTAAATTTTTTTTTTTTTGCACACTGCACACACTGCACACACTCACTGCACACACACTGCTCATTGCTCACACTGCCACACTGCACACATACTGCACACTGCACACACACTGCTCATTGCTCACACTGAACACACTGACACACTGCACACACACTGCACACACACTGCACACTGCACACACACTGCTCATTGCTCACACTGCACACACTGACACACTGCACACACACTGCTCATTGCTCACACTGCACACACTGACACACTGCACACACACTGCTCATTGCTCACACTGCACACTGCACACACTGCACACACTCACTGCACACACACTGCTCATTGCTCACACTGCCACACTGCACACACACTGCACACTGCACACACACTGCTCATTGCTCACACTGCACACACTGACACACTGCACACACACTGCACACTGCACACTGCACACACACTGCTCATTGCTCACACTGCACACACTGACACACTGCACACACACTGCTCATTGCTCATTGCTCACACGGCACACACTGACACACTGCACACACACTGCACACACTGACACACTGCACACACACTGCACACTGCACACACTGGCACACTGCACACACACTGCTCATTGCTCACACTGCACACACTGACACACTGCACACACACTGCTCATTGCTCACACTGCACACACTGACACACTGCACACACACTGCACACTGCACACACTTACACACACTCACAGACACTCACACACACTCACACACACTCTCACACATTCAGACACTTACACACACTTAGACACTCACAGACACTCACACACTTACACACACTTACACACACTCACAGACTGCACACACACTGTACACTGCACACACACTCCTCATTGCTCACACTGCACACACTGACACACTGCACACACACTGCACACTGCACACACACTGCTCATTGCTCACACTGCACACACTGACACTGCACACACACTACTCATTGCTCACACTGCACACTGCACACAGAGCACACACTCACTGCACACACACTGCTCATTGCTCACACAGCCACACTGCACACAAACTGCACACTGCACACACACTGCTCATTGCTCACACTGCACACACTGACACACTGCACACACACTGCACACTGCACACACACTGCTCATTGCTCACACTGCACACACTGACACACTGCACACACACTGCTCATTGCTCATTGCTCACACGGCACACACTGACACACTGCACACACACTGCACACTGCACACACTGACACACTGCACACACACTGCACACTGCACACACTGACACACTGCACACACACTGCACACTGCACACACACTGCTCATTGCTCACACTGCACACACTGACACACTGCACACACACTGCACACTGCACACACACTGCTCATTGCTCACACTGCACACACTGACATACTGCACACACACTGCACACTGCACACACTTACACACACTCACAGACACTCACACACACTCACATACACTCTCACACATTCAGACACTTACACACACTTAGACACTCACAGACACTCACACACACTTACACACACTTACACACACTCACAGACTGCACACACACTGTACACTGCACACACACTCCTCATTGCTCACACTGCACACACTGACACACTGCACACACACTGCACACTGCACACACACTGCTCATTGCTCACACTGCACACACTGACACACTGCACACACACTGCACACACTTACACACACTCACAGACACTCACACACACTCACACACACTCACACACACTCACACACACTTACAGACACTTACACACACACTCAGACACTTACACACACTTACACACACTTACACACACTTAGACACTCACAGACACTCACAGACACTCACACACACTTACACACACTCACAGACACTTACACACACTCACAGACACTTACACACACTCACACCCACATACACACACTTTCTCTCCCATATATACATACACACACACACTCTCTCACTCTACACAGACGGGGGGTGGGGTCGGAGCAGAGGAAAGGCCGCGACCAGCACCACCACCCGCTCCCCCCCTCCTCCCGCGCAGGCAGCGGGAGCGCCAGGGACAGCGGTGGGGAGAAGAAACCCCCCGCTACCACCTCCATGCAGGCAGCGGGAGCACCGGGCATGTGGAGGGATCAGAGGTAAGCGGGGACCGGAGGGACATCCCCGCTCCCATCTCCTTCCCCGCGGGCTGTCCTGCGGTGACAGGGGGAAGCGGGGAGCGGAGGGACATGCCCGCTCCCATCTCCTGCCCCGCGGGATGAATCTGCATTAAAGCGGCGGCCATTTTTTTTCCGCGACCCCGTTAGTAACGCGGTGGTCTCGGGGTGGACCCCGAGACCCGTGTTATAACGGGGTTTAGCTGTATATATATATATATATATATATATATATATATATATATATATCTATCTTTGCTGTGTGTATTTCAGTATATGCAACTAAAACAATCTTAGGTAATATCCCATATCTGAATCCTGTCTGCTTCAACTGTTAATTAAATTAAGCATTGACACCTAGGCAGGGAACACCCTGTGTAGGAAACAATCTGTTTGAATGTGCCTCAGATGTGCTAATTAAGCAGACAGAACCACTGTCAGGTGACTTTTTAGGCCTATATAAACCCAGTCAGAACAGCTAGTCTGCTTGCAGCCCATATTCAAAGTGGCCCATTATAAGTGGCAAGACGACTGAACAACTGAAGTTTTAAAGGAAGGTCAAAAGAAGTGAGGAAGAAGTGGACACCCCATCTGGCCCTGATTCCTGCATTTGAACTACGCTGGAAAGGAGAATATCATCAATACCAGACTGCATCATTACTGCTGTGATGCTGCCTTTAACATTTATATTTGCAGTGACTTCACTTCTTCTCAAATTATGCACTTCTTTTTACCAGCCTCAGTATGTCTCTAACTCCATTCATATATCTCCATCTCTCCTTCCTTCACCACTTCTCTGTTCACATGAACTCCTTTCTTACCTGCATCCTCTGACACCACACAGCTATATCCCCTGCACTAAAACACACCCCTACAAATCCTCCTCACACATTCTCTTTCTATCCATGCTTCTCCTCCTTGCTTCTGGGGATATCTCTCCCAATCCTGGTCCCTGCCTTATTTCTACTTGCTCTGTCCTCGCCTGCCAAATGCAATCTCTACTCCTGGTGTTAACCCCTCCAACCTCATACCCATCCCCTGCCACCCTCCCTCCTCTCTCCCTTTCTCCTGTGCCCTTTGGAATGCTCGCTCCCTTTCTAACAAGTTCCTCTTTGTGCATGACTTCTTTCTCTCTCACTCCCTGCTTCTCTTTGCTATAACTGATACCTGGCTCACTCAGTCTGACTCTGCTCTGGAAGCTACCCTCTCCTACGGTGGCCTTTCCTTCTCCCACACTCCGCGCCCTGATGGAAGGGGTGGAGGCGTGGGGCTCCTGCTCTCCTCTCTCTGCCGTTACCGAACCCTTCCTATTCCCCCCTCTCTTGCTTTTCCCTCTTTTGAGGCTCACACTGTCCAGATCTTCTCTCCTCTCCCGGTCATCTATCGCCCACCTACCTCTACTCATTCCCCTTCTACCTTTCTCTCTCACTTTGAATCCTGGCTCTCTTTCTTTCTCTCCTCAGACTCCCCTGTTCTTCTCCTTGGGGACTTCAATTGCCACATTGATGACCCCTCTCTCCCTTGGGCTTCCCGCTTTCTTTCTCTAACCTCTTCTTTTGGCCTTCAACAGTGGACTGCAGCCAGCACCCACAAGGATGGCCACTACTTAGACCTGGTTTTCACTAAGAACTTTTCTCTCTCTGATTTCTCCATTTCCCCTTTTCCTCTCTCTGACCATCACCTCATCTCATTCTCTCTATCTCGCTTCTCCCCTTCTCCACCTCCATCTACCCCCCGGTTCTGCAGAAACCTGCGCTCTATTCACTTACCTGACTTTGAGTCCACTTTAAGCTCCACCCTCTCCTCTCTCAGCTCTGCTACAGACCCTGACAACCTGGTCAGGAACTACAACTCTGCCTTGTCCTCGTCTCTTGATCTACATGCCCCGCTTTCTCTCTGCCGCACTCGCCCTTCTAACCCTAGACCCTGGCTAAATTCCCACACACGGATGCTGCGTTCCTCCACTCGTTCCTCTGAACGCCTCTGGAGGAAGTCTCACACTCTCGCAGACTTCCTTCACTACAAATTTATGCTATCCTGTTTCAACTCTGCCCTCTCGCAAGCTAAACAAGCCTATTTTTCTGCACTAATCAACATGCACAAGTCTAACCCACGCTGACTGTTCTCTGTCTTTGATACTCTACTCAAACCACCCTCAGCTGCCTCTCCTTCCTCCATCTCCGCTCAGGACTTTGCTGACTATTTTAAGGAAAAGGTGGAATCCATACGGCAGAACATCCCCTCTGTTTCTTCCTCCCATCCTACACCTCTTCCTAACTCTCCTCCTGCCTTCCTTGACTCTTTTCCCACTGTTTCAGATGAGGATGTGTCGCTTTTGATCGCCTCCTCTCCCTCTACCACTTGCCCTCTTGACCCCATTCCCTCCCATCTCCTAAAACCTCTTGCTCCTACTATAATCCCTACGCTCACACACATTTTTAACTCCTCCCTCTGCTCTGGAACTTTTCCATCCTCCTTCAAACATGCAACAGTCATACCATTACTCAAGAACAACAAGCTTGACCCTACCTGTCTTTATAACTATCGACCTGTCTCCCTACTGCCTTTTGTCTCTAAACTCCTTGAACGTCTTTTATTCTCTCGCTTGCTCCATTTTCTCAACACCTATTCTCTCCTAGACCCTCTACAATCTGGCTTCTGCTCTGCTCACTCCACCGAAACAGCCCTCACTAAAATAACTGACGACCTCCATGCTGCCAAAGACAGAGGTCATTACACTCTGCTCATATTACTCGACCGCTCTGCAGCATTTGACACAGTGGACCACCCTCTTCTCCTCCACATTCTCCATACTCTAGGTATTCAGAACAAAGCTCTATCCTGGATCTCATCCTACCTCTCCCATCGTACTTTCAGTGTCTCTTCTGCTAACACCTCCTCCTCCTCTATTGATCTCTCTGTGGGGGTACCCCAGGGCTCTGTCCTGGGACCTCTTCTCTTTTCTCTGTACACACTCTCTCTAGGTGACCTAATAACATCTTTTGGGTTTAATTATCACCTCTATGCCGACGACACACAAATATACTTTTCAACACCTGTCCTTACACCTGCTGTACAAACCAAAATTTCTGAATGTCTCTCTGCTATATCATCCTGGATGGCCCTCCGCCGCCTGAAACTCAACATGGCTAAAACAGAGCTCCTCATACTTCCTCCCAAACCTGGCCCTACTACCTCCTTCCACATTACTGTTGGAACTACAATCATTCACCCAGTAGCCCAAGCACGCTGCCTAGGGGTCACACTCGACTCCTCTCTCACATTTGCCCCTCACATTCAAAACATTTCTAAAACTTGTCGCTTTTTCCTCCGCAATATAACAAAGATACGCCCTTTCCTCTGTTGCTCGACTGCTAAAACTCTGACTCAGGCCCTCATTCTCTCCCGTCTTGATTACTGTAACCTCCTGCTGTCCGGCCTTCCTGCCTCTCACCTGTCTCCCCTACAATCTATCCTAAACGCTGCTGCCAGAATCACTCTACTCTTTCCTAAATCTGTCTCAGCATCTCCCCTCATGAAATCCCTCTCCTGGCTTCCGATCAAATCCCGCATCTCACATTCCATTCTTCTCCTCAATTTTAAAGCTTTACACTCTTCTGCCCCTCCTTACATCTCATCCTTAATTTCTCCTTATGCACCATCCAGACTCTTGCGTTCTTCTCAAGGATGTCTTCTTTCTACCCCCTTTGTATCTAAAGCCCTCTCCCGCCT